>NW_027509013.1:70000-80626 GCF_051911475.1 Siphateles boraxobius | reverse complement strand
AAGTCACAAGTATTATCACTCTTCCTTCTTTTTAACGGTACCTTAAACAATGTATGTTCTGCCTCAATGTCAATGCCATCATTCTCACATAACTGCTCAATCAAAGGCTGTCTTTCTCCCTCGCACTGTGGGATCATCTCAGACACCTTATCGTTACTCTCCGAACAAGTGACTATTCGATTTGTCACACTGAGTCCATCGTCAAAAGATCCAATGGACTCCGCATCAACTATTGTTTTGTTCAACGACCCTTTCTTTAAAATAGTCTCAGCATTACCCTGAATTATCGCTTGCGGCTCTGTTGCGATCGCCTCGGGTTCCGCTCGTTCTGCCGCGATCGCGTCTGGCTCTGTACTGTCAGTTTCAAAGGGTTGATCTGTCGCGTGTGGCGGGACAGTTACATCATTTATAATTTGCTCTGTTACTACGGTTTCCCTTTTATCAGGGCAATCACGAATCAAATGTCCCACTTTACTGCAACCAAAACATTTCATTTTCCCCGTCGTTGCAAACACAACATAGTCAAAGTCGTCGATTCGGAATTTAAACGTAAGGTCTAGTTCAGCGTCGTCTTTCACAATCATGTAAGCGAAACGCCTAAATGAAACTATATGTTTTAACAATGGAGATCCACTGCCAATCGGTATTTTCTTTATTGGAGACACTAATTTGCCATGACGGGAAAGAGATTGTGTTAGTAGTTGGTCACTAATAAACGGAGGAATATTAGACAATGTCACTTTTTTAGATGGCATTGATAAAGGGAGAACAGGTGTAAACAAACCATCAATAATGATCCCACGCTCAACTAACTCATTTGCTTTGTCTATATTATTTAAAAATATAACATTAGCATTGTTCATTTTTGAGGCTGACAAAATGCACTCATGGCCCACAACTTCACCTATTGCTAAACAACAATCCTCCACACTCACAGCAGCCGCCACCTTAACTGCATGACGCCGCGTGAGTGCGTTCAAAACTCGCGAATCCGGGACCGCCATATGCTTCCTCAAGGGCAGGTAGCACACGGCCCGGATTAGAACAACAAAAAACGACTAAACTAACTAAACAAAACAGAAACAAAGAAAAAAGGAAAAGATAGAAAAATAGCTGAGGGTGAAAAACTAGTTTTAGGCACGGCAGCCACAAAATTACATTCACACTCAAACAACGCTCAAAACTCACCACACGCTCTCCACACTCACCCAGCAAACGCTCACGCATGCGCACGAGAGAGAGAGAGAGAGAGAGAGAGAGAGAGAGGAAAGAGGAGAGAGGAGAGAGGAGAGAGAGAGAGAGGAGAGAGAGAGAGGAAAGAGGAGAGAGGAGAGAGGAGAGAGGGAGAGAGAGAGGAGAGAGAGAGAGGAAAGAGGAGAGAGGAGAGAGAGAGAGAGAGAGAGAGAGAGAGAGAGAGGAGATAGAGAGAGAGGAGAGAGAGAGGAGATAGAGAGAGAGGAAAGAGGAGAGAGGAGAGAGAGAGAGAGAGGAGAGAGAGAGGAGAGAGAGAGAGAGGAAAGAGGAGAGAGGAGAGAGAGAGAGAGAGGAGAGAGAGAGGAGATAGAGAGAGAGAGACAGAGAGACAGAGACAGAGAGAGAGAGAGAGAGAGAGAGAGAGAGAGACAGAGAGAGAGAGAGAGAGAGAGAGAGAGAGAGAGAGAGAGAGAGAGAGACAGAGAGAGAGAGAGAGAGAGAGAGAGAGACGAGAGAGAGAGTAATCGGTTCATCACACAAAACTATCATGACTTCAGAAAACTCCAATATCCTTTTAAAAATGAATTATACAGCTATAAGTATATGCAATCTTACCCTAATATGATACATACATCATGTTAAGCAATATATACTATATAGCAAATCTCAACCGCTTTATTGTTTATTTCGTCTCATAAAACTCACTTTTGTAGACTTGCATTTTTTTAGACTAGACTTGTATTTTGAATTTTGTATCTTTGCAATATGTTTAGTTTATTGTTTTGATGTTTTTATATCTCTTGTTATTTCTGCATTTACTTTTTACTTTTACATTGTATCCTTTTCTGTGTTAAGCGCTTTGAGAAGTAATATTTAAATGTGCTATATAAAATAAATTTTATTATTATTATTAATGTAACTATATTATCATTTTTAATCGGTTAAATGCAACAATAAGGCATTAAGAAAGTCAGATGTTGTAAACATTTACATCATGATTTTCTGAAAAGCCGCTTTGAAATCATGTGCATTGTGAAAAACGCTTTATAATTTATTTATTTTTTGACTTGTTTTATAAATCATGTCAGAATGAGCCCCGAAAAATCAGATCTGTCATTGAAAATGAATCAAATGTTCTGATTCTAAAACAGCCCAGATCTCTAAACGAGGAACTGAGTTTCTGTTCGGCCTCATTACTCAGAATAAAACATCTCTTCTCCTCTGAAATAAACTTCAGACTGTAATGATCTTCATTACAAGCTACAGAACGATGAATGCGAGGTCATTGAGCGTGATGGAAACATTCAGTCCAGCTCATCGTAGCAATAAAGCAGCCGAAACTGGAGCGCCGGCTCACGCTAACAACACGCATGACGTGAGGAAGTGGGTCATACGGAGAAACAGAAGTGTGTTTTCATCATGAGGACCAGCGCTTGACTTCTGCGGATGGAGAGAAGCAGACAGAAACATGAAGCACAGCGGGTCTGCATTTCAAACTCAGTAATTGGGCCAAACAGAGAGAGAGACAGAGAGAGAGAGAGAGAGAGACAGAGTGAGAGAGAGAGAGAGAGAGAGAGAGAGAGAGCGAGAGAGAGAGAGAGAGAGAGAGAGACAGAGAGAGAGAGAGAGAGAGAGAGAGAGAGCGAGAGAGAGAGAGAGAGGAGGAAGAAGTGGTATTTAAAATCCCAGTAGTGAAAAGGAAAGCAAGACAAGGTGAAGGGGGGTCAAAACTAAAGAAACAAATAATGAGTAGCCAAGAGTCAGTAAAAGATGGGGAAGGTAATAGTTCTGAGGACAGTTCTGATGACTCTTCTACTGATGCTTTCCCTTTCAATCACGTGTCACTTTCCCTTTCCCCTTCTGTGGTCAGTTCTTGTGATAAAGAGCCCTCAGAAACTAGGATGTCTCTGGATGAGAGTCAAGAGCATAGCGGGTACAGTCTAGAAAAGGTACAACGCTTCTTGAACATTACAAAAGGCAAACGGAATGTGGTGATAGATGATTTTTTTCCGGATCGTACAATTTTCATTGAGTCAGCACGTTTCCTAATGAGAGAAAGAGGGGAAGAAGAACTATCAAGTCAAGATTTCATAGATTGAAAAAATTGTACAGAAATTGCGTGCAGATCAAATGTAGTTGAAAAGACAGATTTTATAATAATTGTTGTTTCTTTTTGCTTCTCTGTAATTTACAATTGTTTCAGTCAATTGTTTCAATTAATGAAAATGAAACGTGTAGATATATTTTTTGCTCAAGAAACCCATAGTGACATAATAAATGAAGTGAATTGGAGAAGAGAATGGGAGGATAGGGTTATTTTTAGTCACAAAAACAGTACAAGTGCTGGTATAGGAGTCTTCTTTGCAAAAAATTGTTTGCCAATTTCATATGAGGTGGAGGAAATTGTGGAAGGAAGACTTTTAAAAGTTAGTGCAAAATTTGATGTTGCAACATTTGTTTTAATAAATGTGTATCGTCCAGTTATTGCATCTGAGAGATTGATGTTTTTAGAAACATTGTTAACCAGGTTAACAAAATACTGCTGCCAAATTGAATGCTCACATCGTAATGAAAAAAACAGATATGCAGAATCCCGCTCCGACCTGGAGAGTATAGCACAAACGTCACCGGTTAATATTTGATAAAACAGATTATGAATGTTGCTTGAGGAAAGCAGTAGCTGACACGCTGCAGGTCAACATGCTTTGATGATCAAAGGCCAGATCTGCTGAAACACAGACACTAGTTTCAGTGTGAATCCAGACAGAAAACATCCAGAAGGCATCAGGAGCTTCATCTCAACAAAGACACAGCGATGTGGAAAAGAGAATAAGAAATAAGAGACGGGAGAGACGGGAGAGAGCGTAATTACTCCCGGATCGTGCCAGATAAAAGCCTCACACACTCTCCTTCATCACACACTCTCATCAGCCCTGAAATATTCATGTGGAGTGGATGATGATGGAGGGCGATGCTCAGTCTGTCTGTCTATCTATCCTATATTGGCAAAAGTATTAGGACACACCTCCAAATCACTGAATTCAGGTGTTCCAATCCCTTCTATGGCCACAGTTGTATAAAATCAAGCACTAGGCATCCAGACGCTTCTACACACATCTGTGAAAGAACGGTCTCAGGAGCTCAGTGAACTCAAGTTTGGGACCATGACCGGTTCCTCCTGTGCAATAAGTCCATTCATAAAATTTCCTCACAACTAAATAGTAGTAGGTCAACTGTTAGTGTACTATAACAAAGTGGCAGAAATTGGGAACAACAGCAACGAAGTGGATGCAGTGGTGTAAAGCGTGGGATGCAGTGGTGTAAAGCGTGGGATGCAGTGGGATAAAGCGTGGGATGCAGTGGGATAAAGCGTGAGATGCAGTGGTGTAAAGCGTGGGATTAGTGGGATAAAGCGTGAGATGCAGTGATGTAAAGCATGGGATGCAGTGGGATAAAGCGTGGGATGCAGTGGGATAAAGCGTGGGATGCAGTGGGATAAAGCGTGGGATGCAGTGGGATAAAGCGTGGGATGCAGTGGAGTAAAGCATGAGATGAAGTGGTGTAAAGCATGGGATGCAGTGGGATAAAGCGTGGGATGCAGTGGGATAAAGCGTGAGATGCAGTGGTGTAAAGCGTGGGATTAGTGGGATAAAGCGTGAGATGCAGTGATGTAAAGCATGGGATGCAGTGGGATAAAGCGTGGGATGCAGTGGGATAAAGCATGGGATGCAGTGGGATAAAGCGTGGGATGCAGTGGGATAAAGCGTGGGATGCAGTGGAGTAAAGCATGAGATGAAGTGGTGTAAAGCATGGGATGCAGTGGGATAAAGCGTGGGATGCAGTGGGATAAAGCGTGAGATGCAGTGGTGTAAAGCGTGGGATTAGTGGGATAAAGCGTGAGATGCAGTGATGTAAAGCATGGGATGCAGTGGGATAAAGCGTGGGATGCAGTGGGATAAAGCGTGTGGGATGCAGTGGGATAAAGCGTGGGATGACGTGATGTAAAGTGTGGGATGCAGTGTAGTAAAGCGTGAGATGCAGTGGTGTAAAGCAATGGTGGCAGTAGAGTAAAGCATGGGATGCAGTGGAGTAAAGCGTGGGATGCATTGGAGTAAAGCATGGGATGCAGTGGTGTAAAGCGTGTGGGATAAAGCGTGGGATCCAGTGGTGTAAAGCGTGGGGTGCAGTGGTGTAAAGCGTCGGATGCAGTGGAGTTAAGCGTGGGATGCAGTGGTGTAAAGCGTGGGGTGCAATTGTGTAAAGCGTGGGATGCAGTGGTGTAAAGCGTGGGATGCAGTGGTGTAAAGGGTGGGATGCAGTGATGCAAAGCGTGGGGTGCAGTTGTGTAAAGCGTGGGATGCAGTGGAGTAAAGGGTGGGATGCAGTGGAGTAAAGGGTGGGATGCAGTGATGCAAAGCGTGGGGTGCAGTTGTGTAAAGTGTGGGATGCAGTGGAGTAAAGGGTGGGATGCAGTGATGCAAAGCGTGGGGTGCAGTTGTGTAAAGCGTGGGATGCAGTGGAGTAAAGTGTGGGATGCAGTGGTGTAAAGTGTGGGATGCAGTGGTGTAAAGTGTGGGATGCAGTGGTGTAAAGCATGGTATGCAGTGGGATAAAGCGTGGGATGCAGTGATGTAAAGCGTGAGATGCAGTGGTGTAAAGCATGGGATGCAGTGGGATAAAGCGTGGGATACAGTGGGATAAAGCATGAGATGCAGTGGTGTAAAGCATGGGATGCAGTGATGTAAAGCATGGGATGCAGTGGGATAAAGCGTGGGATGCAGTGGGATAAAGCGTGTGGGATGCAGTGGGATAAAGCGTGGGATGACGTGATGTAACGCGTGTGATGCGGTGATGTAAAGCATGGGATGCAGTGGAGTAAAGCGTGGGATGCAGTGGAGTAAAGCATGGGATGCAGTGGAGTAAAGCGTGGGATGCAGTGGAGTAAAGCATGGGATGCAGTGATGTAAAGCGTGTGGGATGCAGTGGGATAAAGCGTGGAATCCAGTGGTGTAAAGCGTGTGATGCAGTGATGTAAAGCGTGGGATGAAGTGGAGTAAAGCGTGGGATGCAGTGATGTAAAGCGTGGGATGCATTGGTGTAAAGTGTGGAATGCAGTGGAGTAAAGCGTGCGATGCAGTGATGTAAAGTGTGGGATGCAGTGGAGTAAAGCATGGGCTAGAGTGGAGTAAAGCGTGGGATGCATTGGTGTAAAGAGTGGGATGCAGTGGTGTAAAGCGTGGGATGCAGTGGTGTAAAGAGTGGGATAGAGTGGAGTAAAGTGTGGGATGCATTGGTGTAAATAGTGGGATAGAGTGGAGTAAAGCGTGGGATGCATTGGTGTAAAGAGTGGGATAGAGTGGAGTAAAGCGTGGGATGCATTGGTGTATAGAGTGGGATAGAGTGGAGTAAAGCATGGGATGCAGTGGTGTAAAGCGTGGGATGCAGTGGTGTAAAGCGTGGGATGCAGTGGTGTAAAGCGTGGGATGCAGTGGTGTAAAGAGTGGGATAGAGTGGAGTAAAGCGTGGGATGCATTGGTGTAAAGAGTGGGATAGAGTGGAGTAAAGCGTGGGATGCAGTGGTGTAAAGCGTGGGATGCAGTGGTGTAAAGCGTGGGATGCAGTGATGTAAAGTGTAGGATGCAGTGGAGTAAAGCGTGGGATGCAGTGGAGTAAAGCGTGGGATGCAGTGGTGTAAAGCGTGGGATGCAGTGATGTTAAGCGTGGGATGCAGTAGCGTAAAGCGTGGGATGCAGTGGAGTAAAGCGTGGGATGCAGTGGCGTAAAGCGTGGGATGCAGTGGAGTAAAGCGTGGGGTGCAGTGGAGTAAAGTGTGAGATGCAGTGGAGTAAAGCGTGGGATGCAGTGGTGTAAAGTGTGGGATGCAGTGGTGTAAAGCATTGGATGCAGTGGTGTAAAGCGTGGGATGCAGTGGTGTAAAGCATTGGATGCAGTGGAGTAAAGCGTGGGGTGCAGTGGAGTAAAGTGTGGGATGCAGTGGAGTAAAGCGTGGGATGCAGTGGTGTAAAGCGTGAGATGCAGTGGAGTAAAGCGTGAGATGCAGTGGTGTAAAGCGTGGGGTGCAGTGGAGTAAAGTGTGGGATGCAGTGGAGTTATGGTGTGGGGTTGTCTTTCAAGGCTTGGCCCCTTGGTTCCAGTGAAAGGAATTCTTAATTCTTCAGCATACCAAGACAATTTGGTCAATTTCATGCTCCCAACTTTGTGTGAAGAGTTTGTGGATGTTCCTGTTCCAGCATGACTGTCTAGCAGATCTATCTATCTATCTATCTATCTATCTATCTATCTATCTATCTATCTATCTATCTATCTATCTATCTATCTATCCATCTATCTATCTATCTATCTATATATCTATCTATCCATCTATATATCTATCTATCCATCTATCTATCTATCTATCCATCTATCTATCTATCTATCTATCTATCTATCTATCTATCTATCTATCTATCTATGCTGAATCATCTTCAAACACTTACACAGAGAGAGTGTCGACCACTGAGGATGAAGCAGCACAACAGATCTATTCCCTGATTCAGCTGAGAGTAAACACGCGTGTGGTAACGATCACAGTCACAGCGGATGGTGAAGGAGAGCGTGTTCGAGAGTTTATTTTAGGTGCATCACAGAGCTATTAGAGGATCAGTAATATAATATTGTCACGATCCACACTCAAGGAGACAAGAGAAGATCCAAGCGCAGTATATTTATTAAGGGCCAATCCGTTACATCATAATCCAGTCCAGGCAGAGGTCAAAATCCAAAGAAGCAATCCAACACAAGAACAAAACAAGACACAGTCAACAACCGACCAAAGAAGTGGTGTGATACAAACAAGGACTCCGTAACAAACACTAAACAGGCAGGGTATATATAACACAGAACTAACAATGATAATGGGGAACAGCTGAGTGCAATGATGATGGGGAACAGCTGAGTGCAATGATGCAGTGATGGGTACAGACAAGGATTGTGGGGAATGCAGTTCAAAAGTGGATGACACCGTGGGGGAGGACATCTAGTGGACACCTGGGGAACACAAACCCAACACTGTGACATAACCCCCCCTCTACGGAGCGGCTACCAGACGCTCCAAGACAAAACGCACAACACAAGAGTTCAGGAGGGAGGTGGAATGGTGGAGGATCAGGGGGAGGGATGGGGGGCCAGGTCCATGAAAGGGAACAGAAACAGGGGGTGATGGTTTAGCCGGGGGCCAGGGCGAAGCAGACAGTCCATCGGGCGGCCAGGGCGAAGCAGACAGTCCATCGGGCGGCCAGGGCGAAGCAGACAGTCCATCGGGCGGCCAGGGCGAAGCAGACAGTCCATCGGGCGGCCAGGGCGAAGCAGACGACGCTTCGGGCGGCCAGGGCGAAGCAGACGACGCTTCGGGCGGCCAGGGCGGTGAAGACCCCTCGGGCGGCCAGGGCGGTGAAGACCCCTCGGGCGGCCAGGGCGGTGAAGACCCCTCGGGCGGCCAGGGCGGTGAAGACCCCTCGGGCGGCCAGGGCGGTGAAGACCCCTCGGGCGGCCAGGGCGGTGAAGACCCCTCGGGCGGCCAGGGCGGTGAAGACCCCTCGGGCGGCCAGGAAGGTGAAGACCCCTCGGGCGGCCAGGACGGTGATGAACCCTCGGGCGGCCAGGACGGTGAAGACCCCTCGGGCGGCAAGGGCGGTGAAGACCCCTCGGGCGGCCAGGGCGGTGAAGACCCCTCGGGCGGCCAGGGCGGTGAAGACCAGGGCGAGGGCGACCATGGCACAGGAACAGCAACAGACACCGGCTCATGAACAGACACCGGCTCATGCACTGGAACAGGCACTGGCTTTGGAACAGACATTGGCTCCAGCTCTGGAACAGACACTGGCTCTGCCTCTGGCTCTGGAACAGGCATTCGCTCTGCCTCCGGCTCTGGAACAGGAATTGGCTCTGCCTCCGGCTCTGGAACAGGCATTGGCTCTGCCTCCGGCTCTGGAACAGGCATTGGCTCTGCCTCCGGCTCTGGAACAGGCACTGGCTCTGTCTCCGGCTCTGGAACAGGCACTGGCTCTGCCTCTGGAGCAGCAGCCACCGGCTCAGGAACTGCAAACACCGGCTCAGGAACAGTCACTAGAACAGAAATGGTCACAAGGACAGACACAAACACAGAAACAAACACTGGCTCTGGCACTGGAACAGACATTGGCTCCAGCTCTGGAACAGGCCTTGGCTCTGCCTCCGGCTCTGGAACAGGCTGTGGCTCTGCCTCCGGCTCTGGAACAGCAGACACTGGCTCCGGCTCTGGAACAGCAGACACTGGCTCCGGCCCTGGAACAGGAGAAACTGGCTCCGGCCCTGGAACAGGAGACACTGGCTCCGGCTCTGGAACAGCAAACACGGGCGTGTCCAGGATCCGAGCCAGACGCTTCAGATAGTCCAGGTCCATGAAGGCAGACAGCACTGGCTCTGCCTCCGTCTCTGGAACGGGTACTGGCTCTGGCTCTGGAACGGGCACTGGCTCTGCCTCTGGCTCTGGAACGGGCACTGGCTCTGGCTCCGGCTCTGGAACGGGCATTGGCTCTGCCTCCGGCTCTGGAACGGGCAATGGCTCTGCCTCCGGCTCTGGAACGGCAGACACGGGCATGTCCAGGATCCGAGCCAGACGCTCCAGATAGTCCAGGTCCATGAAGGCAGACGGAACGTGAACAGTCTCTGACTGGGCAGACGGAACGTGAACATTCTCTGACTGGGCAGACGGGAAGTGAACAGTCTCTGACTGGGCAGACGGGACATGAACAGTCTCTGACTGGGCAGACGGGACGTGAACAGTCTCTGACTGAGTAGACGGGACGTGAACAGTCTCTCGACCACCTCCTCCACTGCGACCTCCACGGGTCCCGCGAAACTTGACTAATCGGGTCCCCTTAAAAAACTCCCTTCTCTCCCGCTCGGTGGCTGGGGAAGAGATATTGAGAAACATACCGCTGGATCTTGTGACGACGGAGTCCTTCTGTCACGATCCACACTCAAGGAGACAAGAGAAGATCCAAGCGCAGTATATTTATTAAGGGCCAATCCGTTACATCATAATCCAGTCCATGCAGAGGTCAAAATCCAAAGAAGCAATCCAACACAAGAACAAAACAAGACACAGTCAACAACCGACCAAAGAAGTGGTGTGATACAAACAAGGACTCCGTAACAAACACTAAACAGGCAGGGTATATATAACACAGAACTAACAATGATAATGGGGAACAGCTGAGTGCAATGATGATGGGGAACAGCTGAGTGCAATGATGCAGTGATGGGTACAGACAAGGATTGTGGGGAATGCAGTTCAAAAGTGGATGACACCGTGGGGGAGGACATCTAGTGGACACCTGGGGAACACAAACCCAACACTGTGACAAATATATCTGAAATAAACCCTAGATG
>NW_027509013.1:55000-62500 GCF_051911475.1 Siphateles boraxobius | reverse complement strand
TACAGTTCAGGACGTTTCAGTCATGTTTATACAGTTCAGGACGGGTTTATACAGTTCAGGACGTTTCAGTCGGGTTTATACAGTTAAGAACGTTTCAGTCGGGTTTATACAGTTCAGGACGGGTTCATACAGTTCAGGACGTTTCAGTCGTGTTTATACAGTTAAGAACGTTTCAGTCGGGCTTATACAGTTAAGAACGTTTCAGTCGGGTTTATACAGTTCAGGGCGTTTCAGTCGGGTTTATACAGTTCAGGACGTTTCAGTCGGGTTTATACAGTTCAGGACGTTTCAGTCGGGTTTATACAGTTCAGAACGTTTCAGTCGGGTTTATACAGTTCAGGACGTTTCAGTCGGGTTTATACAGTTCAGGACGTTTCAGTCGGGTTTATACAGTTCAGGACGTTTCAGTCGGGTTTATACAGTTCAGGACGTTTCAGTCGGGTTTATACAGTTCAGGACGTTTCAGTCGGGTTTATACAGTTCAAGACGTTTCAGTCGGGTTTATACAGTTCAGGACGTTTCAGTCGGGTTTATACAGTTCAGGACGTTTCAGTCGGGTTTATACAGTTCAGGACGTTTCAGTCGGGTTTATACAGTTCAGAACGTTTCAGTCGGGTTTATACAGTTCAGGACGTTTCAGTCGGGTTTATACAGTTCAGGACGTTTCAGTCGGGTTTATACAGTTCAAGACGTTTCAGTCGGGTTTATACAGTTCAGAACGTTTCAGTCGGGTTTATACAGTTCAGGACGTTTCAGTCGGGTTTATACAGTTCAGGACGTTTCAGTCGGGTTTATACAATTAAAGACGTTTCAGTCGGGTTTATACAGTTCAGGACGTTTCAGTCGGGTTTATACAGTTCAGGACGTTTTAGGCGGGTTTATACAGTTCAGGACGTTTCAGTCGGGTTTATACAGTTCAGGACGTTTCAGTCGGGTTTGTACAGTGTCGAACGTTTCAGTCGGGTTTATACAGTTCAGGATGTTTCAAAGCAGCTTCACTGTCATAAACAGAATAAATGATACAAACTTCATAAAATACGAGACAAACTCAAATTCTGAATAAAACCTCTTTAACCCGTTGGTAGAAAACAAAACTAGAGGTTTTTCACATTTCGTGGAAAGAAAGCAGTAGAAAGGCCATTAAAACTGATTGTTTTTTCGACTCAGTAACACTTTACAATTATGTTTCATTAGTTAACACTCCAGTTAACATGAACTAAGAATTAACAATTTTTCTACAGCATTTATTCTTCTAAGTTAATGTACTGACATAAAAAGTGGAAACTGTCATGTCAAGTTACCTTTATTTATACAGCAGTTTTTACAATATATATTGTTTCAAAGCAGCTTTACAGAGATAACAGGATAATAATGCAACAAAGTTTGTTTCTAGAAGAAAATAGTGTCACTGTCACTGTGTGGTGGAGGCAGAAGAAGAGACAAAAAGCTCCAATTCAAACTTTTACTAACAATATAAGTCCAACGGGTTCGTACAGGCAGGATGAACACACACACTTGCTATAACTGGCTGAACTGAAAGGAACTAAATACAAACACTGATGAACAGAAACCAGGTGACAGATGATGATTAACTAGACACAGGTGGAACAGATGAAGAACTAAATGACAGTAACCATAGAGACAGATGAGTGGCGGGAAAACAGAACAGAGGAAGACATGTGACTAGGGGTGACAGTGACAGTCAGTCCAGCTTAAGTAAGTTCAGTAATGGGTTATTTTTGTTGTAAAAAAGTTATTAATTTAGTTACAATATATATATATATATATATATATAGCTGCTCTGGAGAAAACCGTGATGTCATCGTCCAGCTCAGTTCAGTTCTCATACTGTCAATGCAGGAGATCAATAATATTGTTGAAAATTAAATGTCTAAAAAGAAAATAGTCCAACGCCGTGGTACAACAAGCACACTCAGGCCCTTAAGAGAGCAGCCAGAAAAACGCAGCTGGAAGAAAACAAAACTAGAGGTTTTTCGCATTTCGTGGAAAGACAGCACTATTGCATACAGAAAAGCCTTAACACTTTTTCGACTCTCTTAGAAGAAAACAGACACAACACTAGGTATTTATTTGACACAGTGGCTAAATTAACAAGAAATAAAACTTCTACTTCTGAAGTTTGCAAGCAGCACAGCAGTAATGACTTTATGAACTTCTTTACTCACAAGATTGATAATATTAGAGAGAAAATTATAACTATGCAACCGTCTACTAGAGTATCGCATCAGACAGAGCATTGAAGTGTCCCTGAGAGAGAGAGGGAGTGTGCGTGTGTGTGTGTGTGTGTGTGTGTGTGTGTGTGTGTGTGTGTGTGTGTGTGTGTGTGTGTGTGTGTGTGTGTGTGTGTGTGTGTGTGTGTGTGTGTGTGTGTGTGTGTGTGTGTGTGTGTGTGAATGCCAGCACCAGACACTTCCGTTTCCCTCTGAAATGCCTTAACATGTCTCGTATCTTGTGTTTGGCTGGGATTGAAATGCATTAGTGTGTGAGTGTGAGTGTGTGTGAGTATTAGGATCCTCGACCCTCCGCAGCGACGGCATGAAGCGCATCAGCCGCTAGTAATTCAAATGCTAATTCATACCTGCTGAGAAGCAGCTCATTCTCTCTGTGTCTTTGTCTTGTGTGTGAGAAGACGATACTTCAGCGCTCAGCGTGACAAACCCTTCTTACCCGCACGCATCCAACGCCATTCACACACGCATCCAACACCATTCACACACACACATCCAACACCATTCACACACGCATCCAACGCCATTCACACACGCACATCCAACGCCATTCACACACGCATCCAACGCCATTCACACACGCATCCAACACCATTCACACACACGCATCCAACGCCATTCACACACGCATCCAACACCATTCACACACACACATCCAACGCCATTCACACACGCATCCAACACCATTCACACACACGCATCCAACGCCATTCACACACGCATCCAACACCATTCACACACACACATCCAACGCCATTCACACACGCATCCAACACCATTCACACACACATCCAACGCCATTCACACACACATCCAACGCCATTCACACACACATCCAACGCCATTCACACACGCATCCAACGCCATTCACACACACATCCAACACCATTCACACACACATCCAACACCATTCACACACACATCCAACGCCATTCACACACACATCCAACGCCATTCACACACGCATCCAACACCATTCACACACACATCCAACGCCATTCACACACACATCCAACGCCATTCACACACGCATCCAACACCATTCACACACACATCCAACACCATTCACACACGCATCCAACACCATTCACACACGCATCCAACACCATTCACACACGCATCCAACACCATTCACACACGCATCCGACACCATTCACACACACATCCAACACCATTCACACACACATCCAACACCATTCACACACGCATCCAACACCATTCACACACGCATCCGACACCATTCACACACACATCCAACGCCATTCACACACACATCCAACGCCATTCACACACGCATCCAACACCATTCACACACATCCAACACCATTCACACACACATCCAACGCCATTCACACACACACCCAACACCATTCACACACGCATCCAACACCATTCACACACATCCAACACCATTCACACACACATCCAACGCCATTCACACACGCATCCAACACCATTCACACACATCCAACACCATTCACACACGCATCCAACACCATTCACACACGCATCCAACACCATTCACACACATCCAACACCATTCACACACACATCCAACACCATTCACACACGCATCCAACACCATTCACACACGCATCCAACACCATTCACACACATCCAACACCATTCACACACACATCCAACACCATTCACACACGCATCCAACACCATTCACACACATCCAACACCATTCACACACATCCAACACCATTCACACACATCCAACACCATTCACACACATCCAACACCATTCACACACGCATCCAACACCATTCACACACATCCAACGCCATTCACACACGCATCCAACACCATTCACACACACATCCAACACCATTCACACACACACCCAACACCATTCACACACGCATCCAACACCATTCACACACATCCAACACCATTCACACACACATCCAACGCCATTCACACACACACCCAACACCATTCACACACGCATCCGACACCATTCACACACACATCCAACGCCATTCACACACACATCCAACGCCATTCACACACACATCCAACGCCATTCACACACGCATCCAACGCCATTCACACGCATCCAACACCATTCACACACGCATCCAACACCATTCACACACACATCCAACGCCATTCACACACACATCCAACGCCATTCACACACGCATCCAACGCCATTCACACACACATCCAACACCATTCACACACGCATCCAACACCATTCACACACACATCCAACACCATTCACACACACATCCAACACCATTCACACACGCATCCAACACCATTCACACACGCATCCAACGCCATTCACACACACATCCAACACCATTCACACACGCATCCAACGCCATTCACACACACATCCAACGCCATTCACACACACATCCAACGCCATTCACACACGCATCCAACGCCATTCACACACGCATCCAACACCATTCACACACGCATCCGACACCATTCACACACACATCCAACACCATTCACACACACATCCAACACCATTCACACACGCATCCAACGCCATTCACACACGCATCCGACACCATTCACACACGCATCCGACACCATTCACACACACATCCAACACCATTCACACACGCATCCGACACCATTCACACACACATCCAACACCATTCACACACGCATCCAACGCCATTCACACACGCATCCAACACCATTCACACACACATCCAACACCATTCACACACGCATCCAACACCATTCACACACACATCCGACACCATTCACAAACACATCCAACACCATTCACACACACATCCAACACCATTCACACACACACATCCAACACCATTCACACACGCATCCAACGCCATTCACACACACATCCAACACCATTAACACACACATCCAACACCATTCACACACACATCCAACACCATTCACACACACACATCCAACACCATTCACACACGCATCCAACGCCATTCACACACACATCCAACACCATTAACACACACATCCAACACCATTCACACACACATCCAACACCATTCACACACACACATCCAACACCATTCACACACACATCCAACACCATTCACACACACATCCAACGCCATTCACACACGCATCCAACACCATTCACACACACGCATCCAACACCATTCACACACGCATCCAACGCCATTCACACACACACATCCAACACCATTCACACACGCATCCAACACCATTCACACACACACATCCAACACCATTCACACACGCATCCAACGCCATTCACACACACATCCAACACCATTAACACACGCATCCAACGCCATTCACACACACGTCCAACACCATTCACACACACATCCAACACCATTCACACACACACATCCAACACCATTCACACACACATCCAACACCATTCACACACGCATCCAACACCATTCACACACGCATCCAACGCCATTCACACACGCATCCAACACCATTCACACACACGCATCCAACACCATTCACACACGCATCCAACGCCATTCACACACACGTCCAACACCATTCACACACGCATCCAACACCATTCACACACACACATCCAACACCATTCACACACGCATCCAACGCCATTCACACACACATCCAACACCATTAACACACGCATCCAACGCCATTCACACACACGTCCAACACCATTCACACACACATCCAACACCATTCACACACACACATCCAACACCATTAACACACACATCCAACACCATTCACACACACATCCAACACCATTCACACACACACATCCAACACCATTCACACACGCATCCAACGCCATTCACACACACATCCAACACCATTAACACACACATCCAACACCATTCACACACACATCCAACACCATTCACACACACACATCCAACACCATTCACACACACATCCAACACCATTCACACACACATCCAACGCCATTCACACACGCATCCAACACCATTCACACACACGCATCCAACACCATTCACACACGCATCCAACGCCATTCACACACACGTCCAACACCATTCACACACGCATCCAACACCATTCACACACACACATCCAACACCATTCACACACGCATCCAACGCCATTCACACACACATCCAACACCATTAACACACGCATCCAACGCCATTCACACACACGTCCAACACCATTCACACACACATCCAACACCATTCACACACGCATCCAACACCATTCACACACACATCCAACGCCATTCACACACGCATCCAACACCATTCACACACACACATCCAACACCATTAACACACGCATCCAACACCATTCACACACACATCCAACGCCATTCACACACGCATCCAACACCATTCACACACACGCATCCAACACCATTCACACACGCATCCAACGCCATTCACACACACGTCCAACACCATTCACACACACATCCAACACCATTCACACACACACATCCAACACCATTCACACACGCATCCAACACCATTCACACACACACATCCAACACCATTAACACACGCATCCAACGCCATTCACACGCATCCAACACCATTCACACACGCATCCAACACCATTCACACACACACATCCAACACCATTCACACACACATCCAACACCATTCACACACACATCCAACACCATTAACACACGCATCCAACACCATTCACACACACATCCAACACCATTCACACACACACATCCAACACCATTCACACACACATCCAACACCATTCACACACACATCCAACGCCATTCACACACGCATCCAACACCATTCACACACACGCATCCAACACCATTCACACACGCATCCAACGCCATTCACACACACGTCCAACACCATTCACACACGCATCCAACACCATTCACACACGCATCCAACGCCATTCACACACACATCCAACACCATTAACACACGCATCCAACGCCATTCACACACACGTCCAACACCATTCACACACACATCCAACACCATTCACACACACACATCCAACACCATTCACACACGCATCCAACGCCATTCACACACACATCCAACACCATTAACACACGCATCCAACGCCATTCACACGCATCCAACACCATTCACACACACATCCAACACCATTCACACACACACATCCAACACCATTCACACACACATCCAACACCATTCACACACACATCCAACGCCATTCACACACGCATCCAACACCATTCACACACACATCCAACACCATTCACACACGCATCCAACACCATTCACACACACATCCAACACCATTGACACACACATCCAACGCCATTCACACACAC
>NW_027509013.1:15000-37500 GCF_051911475.1 Siphateles boraxobius | reverse complement strand
GAAACATGGAATTAGTTTTCACTGTTATAGTGATGATACTAAGCTCTATATTTCTTCACGCCCTGATGAAATTACACAAAATTAACGGAATGCATAGCTGATATAAAAAACGGGATGACTAGTAATTTTCTACTACTTACAGTTTTTTTCGATTGCTAAACGACATTGAGCACAACTGGAGCCACATGTGCATAACTCTAACTACAGTCTGCACTCAGCAGTTCATGTGGACCAAACTCCAGTTCGTTTTGCATTGCTTGAACACAGTTTTCAAAACTCTACACACTTATCCCATGAGTTTAACCACAACCTGCACAACACTGTGGATTGACAGCACTTTGTTCAAATGCTAACACACTGCTGTCAAAACTGTGAACCACACATTCAAAACAGAAAAGATTTCAGCCTTGTGCCTTTCAAACACTGCTGACTGCAATTTCAGCTGAAAGGCTAAGCAGGAGTCTTGTTTGTTATTTGTTCGAATTACAGTATGTACTTTTAGTTTCTACCTTTTTTTTCTCTCTCATTTCTGTAATTCCGTAAATTACTACAGACTATTGAGGCAAACTGCTAATTTTCATTTACCTTAAAGAATTGTTATGTTCTAAAAATTTACAGTTTTTTACAGTCGCTAGGACACATTTTTCAATACTTAGGTCACTTTTTCAAAACTCTTCACACAGTGAGCACAACAGAAGTATATGTGGGCTAAACTGTGGATCATTTTTCATCGCTTTGGCACAAAATGCATTCAATGACTACATCTTTCAAATTACATCAATTATTTTCTCACTTCGACACAACAACCACCAAAATCTGTGTACTTACAGGCCAATTTGCACATGCTTACATACTGTTTTCAAAACTGTTAAACTTATGTTCAAAACAATAACATAATACAAAACTGAATATGACAGCAATTTGCTACGTTTCTACAGTAATATTGTAATGAAATATATTTCGAATCTAAAAAATGAAATGCTATAAAAACAATTGGACAATTGGACCAACCACAGCTGATTCCTATTGTATCTGTATCAGTGAATGGTGTGTAAAAATTCTTGTATTTTGTAATTAGTCTGTTCAAAACACAAAAACAAAAAGACATAAAATATATTGAAGCGTTCTGCATCATGTCTGATTCATTCCAGTAAAATATATTGGAGTGAATTCTAAACAGTAGAGAGGTGTGCTTGTTTTACAGAAGAAAACATTGTATAATGCTACCTGTTGTTAGTGTTTTTTAGGTCATTGTTTTGTGGGTGACAAAGTGTGTTTGTTGTCTGTCAACCTTTGCTAGTGTGATGGAAGAATATGTTGATTTGAGACATGTATGAAGTGATATGGTAGTTTTAGTGCATTTTGATAGTGAAATGAACTGCTGTGCCGAGCTGAAAGTTGGTTTGGAGAACTGAGCGAAGAGTTTTGAAAAAGTGACCTAAGTATTGAGAAATGTGTCCTAGCGACTGTAAAAAACGTCTCAGGTTACGTATGTAACCCTGGTTCCCTGAGAGGGAACGAGACGCTGCGTTGAGACGCGGTGGAAACGCTCTGCGTGATTGCGTCGTGAAGCACGTGTATAATCAGTCCAATGGAAGAGCGAGACGTCATAGGCGGTGACGTCATAGACCAGGAAGCTATAAAGCACACCAGAAAACAGACCGCGACAGCTTCTGAAAAAGCCTGAAGCAAGTCGATCAGGGCATGCAGGAAGTATGGCGGGAGAACGCAGCGTCTCGTTCCCTCTCAGGGAACCAGGGTTACATACGTAACCTGAGACGTTCCCTTTCAAGGGAACTCGAGCTGCGTTGAGACGCGGTGGGAACCCCATACCCACTACGCCATAAGACAAATGCCCGTTCTGTGTGAAGTCCTTGCGCACACTAGAAGCAAGCAACCTAGCCCCGGGAGTGGAGAGGTGTAGGTCATAAAATCTGACAAATGTATGAGGTGAGGACCAGCCTGCCGCATTACAAATATCCTGAAGGGAAACACCCGAAATTAAAGCCTAGAGGCAGCCATACTCCTAGTAGAATGGGCCTGAACAGCCACAGGTGAACGCTGTCCGGCCGCTTCATAAGCAAGTGAGATAGCCTCAACTACCCACTTGCTCATTATCTGTTTAGATGCAGGGCAACCTATCTTAGGTTACCCGAAGCAGACAAATAATTGTTCTGATAAACGCCACTGAGCAGCTCTGTGGACCTAAGCATCCAAAGCCCGGACAGGGCATAACAGATTTAAGATTTTCCTGATCTGGGGTATTAAAGGTGGAGGACAGAAGGCCTGGAGCACAGATGACCGCACATTTAGTAGGGACCTAGAAATACAACCCGATCTGGGGTGAAGAAATACTACCACCAACCAGGTGCAAATCCAAGTACGTGCAGGCCTCAGCCTCATGTACCACGGAGAAGACGAAATTAGGGATCTCTCCTCAGAGATAGCCCAGAAAGAAACATTCATTATAGAAATCAAGTACTGTACCAAAAAGGGCAGAAACGAGATTCAGAAGGCGTTCTCTGCACCAGGCAGAGAACAGCATATTAGTCTTCTCGTGGAGGGAGCTCTAGACTGGAGTATGGTCTCCACGACCTCGGTCGAGAAACCTGAATCTATGAGCTGGGCCCCCTCAGAGGCCGAGCCCACAGTATCCACAACTCCAGAGCTCCCAGGAGCAAAGATATCGGGAAAAGCGTATAGGTGTAGTGGCAACCACACCTATTACATTACATCCAGTCCAAGCGGAGCTGGATGCGTGAGGGAGAAACACAAGGGCAATGCATTGTACAAGCGATGCGAAAGGTCGACTTGTAGTTTGACCGAAGTTCTCCCTAAGAAGCTCCACCACCTCGGGGTGAAGTCTCCATTCCCCGGGCCACAGCCCCTGCCTCAACAGGATATCTGCTCTGATATACGAGACCATCAGTGTGTTGTCCGGACCCTTCGCCGACCAACCACTCATGATTGCCCCCGACTTGTGAGGGAAACATCCGTCGATAGCATTATGCGTCGACAAGAAGCCCCCAACACTGGGCCTGGGCGAGGAACCAAGGTTCTTCCACATGACCGAGGCACGAAGGCATAGCCGCGTGACCTTGATCATGCGAAAACGGATTTCCCCTCGGAGAAAACCCCTTGGTCCCGAGCCACCACTGCAGGGGTCTCATGTACAGAAGGCCAAAAGTAACTACGTTGGACGCAACTGCCATGAGCCCCAGCCAAAGACCGTTCACCGAGCGGCCACTCATGACCGCCCCCCATCCTGTGAGGGAAGCATCCGTCGATAGCGTGACGCGTCGACAAGAAGCACCCAGCACTGGGCCCTGGGCGAGGAACCAAGGTTTCTTCCACATGACCGAGGCACGAAGGCATAGCCGCGTGACCTTGATCATGCGAAAAACGGATTTCCCCTCGGAGAAAACCCCTTGGTCCCGAGCCACCACTGCAGGGGTCTCATGTACAGAAGGCCAAAAGTAACTACGTTAGACGCAACTACCATGAGCCCCAACAGTCTCAGAGACTGTTTGCAGTGAGTGACTGACCTAGTTTTACATTCTTTACGGCTGTGAGAATCGCAGAAATACGTGCAGGAGACAGACGTGCTTGCATTGTTGTCGAATCCCATAATACACCTAGAAAGTGGTCCTCAAGCTGGGAGGAGTACACTCTTTTTGGTGTTGAGCCGCAACCCCAACCTCCTTATGTGGGACAGAACGACATCTCGATGTTGAACTGCCAAAAGCTCGGACTGAGCTAAAAATCAACCAATCGTCGATATAATTTAATACGCGAATGCCCTGGAATCTCAGAGGAGCCAGAGCTGCATCCACGCATATTGTAAAAGGTGTGGGGTGATAACCTAGGCCGAATGGAAGAACCCGATACTGGTATGCTTCGCCCCTGAAAGCAAACCTCAGGAACCTCCTGTGATGAGGATGGATAGATAAGTAAGCGTCCTTTAACTCTATTGTGACAAACCAGTCCTCGGACTGAATCTGTGACACAATCATATTTAGCGTAAGCATAATATGCTGTTTAATTGACGCAGGTCTAGAGTAGGACGCAACCCCTCATCCTCTTTCGGAACAATGAAATGGCAGTAAAACCCTGACTGTCTGCCGGGAGGAGGAACCCCTTCTACAGCTCCTTTTGCAGAAGTGTCAGTACTTCCTGCTCCATAACCAAAGCCTGCGCGGGGTCCACCACAGTGGGGAGGACCCCTAGAAATCTGGGCGGACAAGAACCGAATTCTGAACCCTTTTCTATAGTGTGCAGGACCCACCGAGAAATATGTGGCAGTAGTTTCCACGCTGCCAGAAATTCTACTAGGGGAACCAGTCTCTCAAGACTGGCCTCTGGATTTGGTTGAACAGTCAGTACGGTGCCCTGAAGCGGCGAACCGGCAGGGAATAACCGAACTGACCGTTCTACGACCCTCCTCGGAGGATCGTATGGGGACGCTGACACCTCGGTGCCCTGAACGGCAATCCGGCAGGGAACAACCCAACTGGCAGCGCTGCGACCCTCCTCAGAGAGTCGCACCCCAGAGGGCGCCGAGGAGAAACGATTTCTCAAAACCGTCCCTGCCCCGGAGGAGCCCTCAGAAGCTTTATTAGAGATGACAGTCCTCAGATCTTGCCTCCCTTTAAATAACTTAGTTCCAATGACCCTCCTCGGAGGATCATTGGAAAAAGCAGGCACCTCGGCACCCTGAAACGGCGAACCGGCAGGGAAACCGAACTGACTGCTCTACGACCCCCCTCGGAGGATCGTTTGGGGACACTGACACCTTGGTGTCCTGAACGGCGAACCGGCAGGAAAACCGAACTGGCAGCGCTGCGACCCTCCTCAGAGAGTCGCACCCCAGAGGGCGCAGAGGAGAAACGATTTTCTCAAAAACCATCCCTACCCCGGAGGGGACCACCCTTTAGAAGCCTGATAGCCTCGGCATCAGGGCTTCCTATTGTCCAAGCTTTTTTAGAGATAAAATAGTCCTCGGATCTTGCATATCTCTAACTGGCTAGACTGCTACCGCCACCCAAGTCCCCTTTGATTGTGGAGGAGCCCAAATGGCGATGCTCGCTGTGCTGCGAGGAGCTTAGTAGACTGAGACTGCTCCGCCCAGCAGTCTCAGGAACATAGATTGGTGAGGAAGAAACCTCTGGAACGCCGCTGAACGGTTTATTCTTAGTTTCTTGAAAGCGGAGCATCCAGAAGAACAGACATAATTTTATCTTATTTTTCTTTACTTTTAAATCAGAAAAACGTATATATATATATATATATATATATATATATATATCAGTCCGTGGCCACCAGCAGGAAAACAACCGAACTGGCCGTGTGCGACCCTCCTCAGAGAGTCGCCACCCAGAGGACGCAGAGGAGAAACGATTTCTCGAAACCGTCCCTCCCCAGTATAGTTTATCTGTTTTTGCACGACGCAATTCTCGAATAGCGTCAGTGCTGACAACCTCACATTCATCCATGTCTTTATAATTTACCCACCAGCGTTGCCTAAAAAATTTTTTATTTAGATGGCTGGTGGGTAACGTCGGGGTTAAAAATTATGACGCCGACTCGGGAGAGAGAAAGCTAGCAAGCGTCTCTTTAACCCGAGGCACTGTCATACCATGATACTTAATACCCATAGCATTACTATAGTTAGACGTAGGGCATTAAACACATAAAATAGAAACCGACTTATTCCACGATCTTGACACCTCAGTGTGGTGTGGAGATAGGGAAAAACGGCAGTCCCCGACGAGGAGGCTGAGATACAGAGTTTTTCGGTTTTTAGATTTATTTCATCTAATAAACTCCTTATTTTCACTCTCATAAAGTTCAGCTGGCCAGAAAATATTTAACTAGCAACAACACTAGATAAACCTCTTTTTAAAGCTCCTCTTTATTCAACAGAGTTATGAGCTGACTTATTTATTCATTTATTGAAAACTCAAACATCTGCCTTTTCTTAATATCTTTATTTGTTTTGTTCTCTTTTTCTAAACAAAACACTAACGATACCAATTCCTCGGAACTGGAAATCGCCAGCACTGGATCTGGCAGGTGAAAGCTGAGATAGGGCAGAGCCCGTCCCAACCCCCGCTGTCAGATCCGTTTGCGAACCCCAAAATGCGAGTCGCCGCCGTGCATCGGCAACAGCGGGACCCGCGCGGGGAGCGCGAACCGAACCGTCCTCCTCGAAGAACGCCCGGCGGGAGCGGAGCGTCCTCACGGACAGTTTCTCGCAATGCTCACAGTCAGCCCCCTCGAGAACTGACTGTGGCATGCTCCACTCCCAAATAGTAACAAAAAGCTGATGTGTGTGTCCCCACCCGTGATATAACGTGGGCAGGGAACAACACAAAAGCTGCTTGCTCTCTTTTGCCATAATATATATATATATTGCAACTTGACAGACAACAATAAATATGACAAGGACAGAATACACAGATCGCTTGCTGAAGGCAACAGAAGCTGTCGCGGTCTGTTTTCTGGTGTGCTTTATAGCTTCCTGGTCTATGACGTCACCGCCTATGACGTCTCGC
This sequence comes from Siphateles boraxobius, assembly GCF_051911475.1. Classification (NCBI taxonomy): domain Eukaryota; kingdom Metazoa; phylum Chordata; class Actinopteri; order Cypriniformes; family Leuciscidae; genus Siphateles; species Siphateles boraxobius. Next base: position 30,946 of record NW_027509013.1, on the reverse strand, counting down.
TCTTCCATTGGACTGATTATACACGTGCTTCACGACGCAATCACGCAGAGCGTTCCCACCGCGTCTCAACGCAGCTCGAGTTCCCTTGAAAGGGAACTGTAAATAAATCATGTGAAAGAATGTCACTCTTTCTTTGAAGAAAATATGTATGAAGTCACTGAAATTGTTCAAACTGTAAAGATGAAAAGTTTGTATTTTCTGTATTGGTGTTTGATGCTAGTGTTTTTACTCTCAGTGTGTTCTGAGTGACAGTGTGTGTTATCTCAGTGAGGGTTGTGCATAGTGTTTGGCTCACTGAGTCTGTTTTGAGCCATGTGTTAAAAGTTGTGTTGCTTGGAGTGAGTTTTGCAGGTGATGTAAACTGTTTAGCTCAGGTGACTGTTGGTAGTGCAGACTGTAGTTAGAGTTTTGCACATGTAGCTCCAGTTGTGCTAAATGTCGTTTAGCAATCGAAAAAAACTGTAATTCTAAAAAAAAAGATTCTTATTATTGGACAAAAAAACTTCCTCACGTAATAACCTAGAATACTGTCTAACACTTGATGGCTGCTCTGTCAAATCCTCGTCGTCGTTTAGGAACCTGGGTATGTGTGTGTGTATGTGTGTGTGTGTGTGTGTGTGTGTGTGTGTGTGTGTGTGTGTGTGTGTGTGTGTGTGTGTGTGTGTGTGTGTGTGTGTGTGTGTGTGTGTGTGTGTGTGTGTGTGTTCTTTGATACCAATCTTTCATTTAAAAGTCACGTGTCTAGTATCTGTAAAACCCCATTTTTCTATCTTAAAATATATATAAATTACGTCATATGCTCTCATTGACAAATGCTAAACAATTAGTTCATGCGTTCATGACATCAAGGCTAGATTATTGTAATGCTATTATGGGTGGTTGCCCTGCACGCTTAATAAACAAACTACGGCTGGTCCAAAACGGCTCCCTATAAAACATCGTATAAATTTTAAAATATTGCTGATAACTTACAAAGCACTAAACTAAAAACACATCTCTTTGACCTAGCATTCACATAACACTCTATAGACTTATATAATTCAATATTAGGCTGTATAGTTTAGATCAGCCGGAACCGGGAACACTTCCCTTAAATCCTGATGTACTCGTTACATCACAAGAAGGATGGCGTCTACACTAATATTAGTCTCTCCGTTTATCCCGAGGTTTACCGGAGTCCGCCGGATCCAGGCCGGATCCGGATCTGATGAAGGACCAGCTTCTAAGTTCGCGTTCTCGAGCACCAAACACTGTTTTTGTGAAAATGAACAGCCAGAACACATTAGGAGTTTCTGTTTTCTGTTAGAACCTAGTCGTGTTAGCGGCCGCCAAGTTAATAACTAATGATCTTTACAACGGAAGTGAATCAATCAAAACTAACTTTATCTGGACAATAACTTTATTCTAGATCTGCTGTAAAGCCTAAACAATCTCTGTTACTGTAATCTCCTATTATCACTGTAAAGCTGCTGTGAAACTCTATATTGTTAAAAGCGGTATATAAATGAAGGTGACTTGACTAATACACACACACACACACACACACACACTTACCTCTTCCTCCGGGGCCATTAATTTGGTTTAGTCATATGTCACCAGGCAACATGAATAACTGCAGATCCAAGCAAACGCATTCCAACACACCAATGTCATCCTCTATCACTCATCAAGTGTGGAGGGAATAATGCATGAAGCCTAATTCACACACACACACACACACACACACTAATGCATGAATCCTGACACTCATCTGGAACCCACATCCTTGACATGCCAATTTAATTAGGATCCAAGGGGACCGATGGAGAATTGGACCCATGTGACGAGGAGAATTGAAGCGCCGTCATTTTTCACAGAACACAGATTGGATTTCCCACAGAATGTAATGTGATCCCAGTTAGTGCACGGGATGCTCTAATTGACAGGTGAAGGACAACCGCATCCCATCCTCCACTGGAAAACCTGGCAAATTCCCATTTCATTCCCGAACATCAGCTCAATGAGGACGGATTTAAAGGGACAGTTCAACAGAAAATCATCATTCTGTCATCATTAACTGGCCCTCATGAAATTCCAAACCTGTAAGACTTACTGGAGAACATGCAATAAGACTGAAAGTAGCCCGAATCTGTCGGTCTCAGACGTTCAGCTCAACATCCACAGAAGACAGAACATCATATGCAATGTTGATGCCCAATTCCGACTCCTTGATTTTTTTGACGACCAAATATCTGATTCATATCATATTTATTTCCACATATGAATGAGGCCTGAAACCCATCTGAGAATATCACAATCCATGTGCTTTTTTCCTGTTACACATTTGTGGGTCACATCGGATCTCTGCCACATGGGAGGAAAACATCGGATCTGGGTCATTTTGGGTCAAAAATCCTTTCTGTGCCAAAACTTTGCACTAAAACAAATAATTGAATTTGCTTAAAATAAAGAATTCTGCTAAAGCATGTTGGGGAATATGATTAAATACATAAAAATGTAAATTAAAAAAAAAGATTTTTAATATTATCAAATGTTTCCCATTTATATGTATAACTTTATTTTATTTATTTTCAAAATATTTTTATGAAAATAGCCCATATGCCATGTGTATGAGAACATAGTTATGGGTAAATCAAACTTTTAAAAAAAATTAAAACAAAAATAAATAAATAAACAAAAAAAGTACATAATTATTTATAAAATAAAATAAAAGATGGATGGATGGATGGATGGATGGATGGATGGATGGATGGATGGATGGATGGATGGATGGATGGATGGATGGATGGATGGATGGATGGATGGATGGATGGATGGATGGATGGATGGATGGATGGATGGATGGAATAGATGGAGGGATGGATGGATGGAACAATAGATGGATGGATGGAACAATAGATGGATGGATGGAACAATAGATGGATGGATGGAATAGATGGATGGGTGGATGGATGGAACAATAGATGGATGGATGGAACAATTGATGGATGGATGGAACAATAGATGGATGGATGGATGGATGGAACAATAGATGGAAGGATGGAATAGATGGATGGATGGATGGAACAATAAATGGATGGATGGAACAATAAATGGATGGATGGAACAATAGATGGATGGATGGATGGAACAATAAATGGATGGATGGAACAATAGATGGATGGATGGATGAAATAGATGGATGGATGGAGCAATAGATGGATGGATGGAATAGATGGATGGATGGATGGATGGAATAATAGATGGAAGGATGGAATAGATGGATGGATGGATGGAACAATAAATGGATGGATGGAACAATAAATGGATGGATGGAACAATAGATGGATGGATGGATGGATGGATGGATGGAACAATAAATGGATTGATGGAACAATAGATGGATGGATGGATGTAATAGATGGATGGATGGATGGATGGAACAGATGGATGGATGGATGGAACAATAAATGGATGGATGGAACAATAGATGGATGGATGGAATAGATGGATGGATGGAACAGATGGATGGATGGATGGAACAATAAATGGATGGATGGAACAATAGATGGATGGATGGAACAATAGATCGATGGATGGAATAGATGGATGGATGGAACAGATGGATGGATGGATGGATGGATGGATGGAACAATAAATGGATGGATGGAACAATAGATGGATGGATGGAATAGATGGATGGATGGAACAGATGGATGGATGGATGGATGGAACAATAAATGGATGGATGGAACAATAGATGGATGGATGGAATAGATGGATGGATGGAACAGATGGATGGATGGATGGATCAGAACAATAAATGGATGGATGGAACAATAAATGGATGGATGGAACAATAGATGGATGGATGGATGGATTTGTGGGTCACATCGGATCTCTGCCACATGGGAGGAAAACATCGGATCTGGGTCATTTTGGGTCAAAAATCCTTTCTGTGCCAAAACTTTGCACTAAAACAAATAATTGAATTTGCTTAAAATAAAGAATTCTGCTAAAGCATGTTGGGGAATATGATTAAATACATAAAAATGTAAATTAAAAAAAAAGATTTTTAATATTATCAAATGTTTCCCATTTATATGTATAACTTTATTTTATTTATTTTCAAAATATTTTTATGAAAATAGCCCATATGCCATGTGTATGAGAACATAGTTATGGGTAAATCAAACTTTAAAAAAAAATTAAAACAAAAATAAATAAATAAATAAACAAAAAAAGTACATAATTATTTATAAAATAAAATATGGATGGATGGATGGATGGATGGATGGATGGATGGATGGATGGATGGATGGATGGATGGATGGATGGATGGATGGATGGATGGATGGATGGATGGATGGATGGATGGATGGATGGATGGAACAATAAATGGATGGATGGAACAATAGATGGATGGATGGAATAGATGGATGGATGGAACAGATGGATGGATGGATGGATGGATGGAACAATAAATGGATGGATGGAACAATAAATGGATGGATGGAACAATAGATGGATGGATGGAATAGATGGATGGATGGAACAATAGATGGATGGATGGAACAGATGGATGGATGGAACAATAAATGGATGGATGGAACAATAGATGGATGGATGGAATAGATGGATGGATGGAACAGATGGATGGATGGATGGATGGAACAATAAATGGATGGATGGAACAATAGATGGATGGATGGAATAGATGGATGGATGGATGGATGGATGGAACAATAAATGGATTGATGGAACAATAGATGGATGGATGGATGGATGGAACAATAAATGGATGGATGGAACAATAGATGGATGGATGGAATAGATGGATGGATGGAACAGATGGATGGATGGATGGAACAATAAATGGATGGATGGAACAATAGATGGATGGATGGAATAGATGGATGGATGGAACAGATGGATGGATGGATGGATGGAACAATAAATGGATGGATGGAACAATAGATGGATGGATGGAATAGATGGATGGATGGATGGATGGATGGAACAATAAATGGATTGATGGAACAATAGATGGATGGATGGATGGATGGATGGAACAATAGATGGATGGATGGATGGATGGAAGGATCTCAAACTCAGTCGTCAGTAAAACGAGATTACGTAGATTAGCCTCGACACTGCTATGATGATCACAGACTGTCAGAAACACTGGATAATCTGAGACTAACTCGTACGGATCCGCCCATTTATCTCCACTGGAGTGAGTGTGAAGAGACTGAACATCTGTCATCCGGACGAGCCAAAGACCAGCGACGAGCCGAGAGTTCAGGCCGAGTGCTGATCAGCCATGAGATGTGTGCAGGATTAGACGTTTGAAACGAGTCTGAGTGAGTAAATCCAGGCGAATTAAAGACCCGTCTGTGTTTCTCAGCCATGAGGGAATGAGGACCTTCTGTTTCAGCAAACATCACGAGGAACGGCACACTGATCCAGATATACTTCTTTATATCTACGCTTTGACCTTCTGTCCGCTAAGAAAGATGATTTTATTACTCAGTATTCTTCTCTAAACATTCTTAAATTCACATTCAATTCACATTTATTTGTATAGCGATACACACCGTTCCAAAGCAGCTTTACAGAAAATGCATGAGACCACATTACAGTTTACAGTGATATGTTATCAGAGGAACTGTCTAAGTTATGTATTTCAGAAATGTACAAAATCAAAGTGAGCAAAAAAATTATTCATTTTAAACAATGTAATAATTTAATGCAGAAGCAATGAGCTCATTGAAGTAATGAATATTTGTCTGTTAATAAAGGATCATGACATTTAGAAAAATGTAGCGCTGGTGCACGTCGATTCAGAGTCTGAAATCAAGATGTTTTTATTTGAGATGCTAAATAACTTGTTTTCTGAAAAAATGCATCAAAATGAAGTGAGTTTGAGTTTAAAACAAGAACAAATATCAGTCAAGGAAGCCAGATCTTTTTCTTTGACTTTTTCTGACTTGTTCCTGTTTTAAACACAAACTCACTTCATTTTGATGCATTTTTTCAGAAAACAAGACTTAAATATTTTCAATTATTTTGACTCTCCAGTAAATGTGTCTTGATTTAAGAATGTTTAGCTGAAAAAAAAGTAAATAGTGTGATATTTTGGTGATAAAATGATCATGCCGGATGAAAAGCACAAGAACTTTATTATGTCAGGTCTCTCGTATCATCTCAGCTTTTATTACGTTTTACACATGATTTTAGCGTTTCGTGACACAAACCGTTTGGATGTTAGAGAAAACACTGATTTCAAATGCATCCAGATTAATGTAGACGCAGCCTTTAAAAGAAATATGATCCGACACAAGTCATTTATTCCAGGCAAACATCAGCACTGTTCAATCTGAGACTCGTTCCTCATGAATCTCGTTTCTGTTGACCTTGAAGTCATTAGAAGCTGTTCATCTGTTCCGCTGTAAACGCTGTCGTTCACATCAGTCATCGCAATTACAGCATCCGTGAGGAGCAACACACACACACACACACATTTACATGATGGATCAACCTGAGCGATGGAAACCATTACCCACAATCCCCGGCCGCCCTCTTCCCTCATTTACAACATAAACGTGTGTGTTTTGGTCTAAAGAAGTTCTTCACCTGAAGTAAACACGCCTGAGACTGTCAGCAACACTCGATGTGATTCTGATGACGGATGATCCCCGTCACTGTAGATCTGAGCCGTTCATCACAGCGAGGGGATACCACGGTAAATCCCAACGCAAATAACCACGCTCTTCCTCAGTCTCGTTTCCCAGCGCAAGTATCGAAACATTCGTACATCAGGATACATTTACAGGAGAAGAACAATGACTGAAGATATTTAAAAATTAAGTTAGTTTGTGCTTAAAACAAGAACAAATATCTGAAAAATCTAGAAAAAAAAATCTTGATTTAAAAAGAAAACATATTTTAAGCCAGTGGAATAAATTATTTTTCAATAAAGAAATCTTGATAATAGTATAGCAGATACTTACATAAAATGCATATATATAGTAGTCAACATTTGAAGTGGATCAAAAAAAGTTTATCAAAGTTTTCCTAAGACAAGAACGGGTATTGTTCAAAATTCACAAATAGAATGATGATTGAGAGATAAATAAGCCTGATGATCATATTTGATAATCACTGAGTTGCTTCAGTCCAGTTGGAAAATTACTAACAATATCAAAGTTATTCTTGCGTTTACTTGATAAAATCAGTGCAGATTTGACACAGAAAGACTCGTGAAGCTCGAGCTGAAGGAGGACGTTTGTACAACGTTTGCTAAAAGAGTGTAAACGATGAATCCGACACAAAAGATCGTGTTTATAGAGACCTTAGAAATTCATGCATGAAATATGAAACCAGAGGCTTTACTGTTTTTCCATCAAAATAACATCTTGATTGTTTAAAATTTGAAAATGAATAGTAATAAACAGTAGATTTGATATTGCAATATTTTAACGGTATGTTATAATAATCAGTTGTTATGATTGTATCAGAACACGATCCCGCTGATTCCTGCTGTTTTCTCCTGATCGGGAGCATCTCTGCTCTATATTCCACAGCGTTTCTGCGTGATATACGAGTGCCATCACTGAAAATAATGCTGTGTCTCGAGGTAATCTTTTATTCTGCTGCCGCAAGGCCAAACGGGGTGACGACCGGCTCCGAAGCGAAGCTGCAGAACGACAGGAGTTTCAACCGGAGGATTCGGGAGCGACGGGAAGATGCTAGTTGGCGACGGTAATAAGACGTTAGCGTTAGCGACTTCACCTTCACTACACTGATTTAAAGCCAATCCACACAGACACAAGACAATCTCACAGATAAATCACAACTTCATATTATCCCTGAGGAAACACGGCCTGTTTTTAGATTGTTTGGCCTTTGACATCATTTATCATCAAAGGTTTGATTGATCCCGTTATTCTCTGGTGATTCTCATTCATGTCTTTTGTTTTTACAATCATAGCAGCATAAAATAACAGGTAAAACAACAATACTACCTATATACATACATTTAGTATCAAGTAAGGATAAATGGCTATTTAAACAAAAATATATATACATATATATTTATTTATTTTTCATTTTTGTACAAAAAAAAATAGTAAATAGTTTTAAATACTAAATATTAGTAAATTATAAGCTTCATTTCTTTTTAAGCAAAATATAGGTAACTTATAGATAACTTATATAAAATATAATGATCAAAATAAACCGCTCATTAAATCCTTATGCATCTGCACTGTAAAAAAAAAGATTTTTCAAAGTTTTAAATAAACCAAAGATTATTGTGCTACGTAATACAATTTGAAAATTCATATTTCAGTCTTTCTACTTCATAATATTGTGTTTAATTCAATGTGTTATTTGCGGTTTCTTTGTAATTATTTACTAAAAATTTTTGAATGAAAATGCAAAAAAAGGATGTTCTTCCTGTTTCTGTCTCGTTTTCCAGCACAAACTTTCTTAAATCAAGATACATTTACTGGAGAAGCAGAATAACTGAACCTGAAAAAAATCCTCAAAATGAAGTGAGTTTGAGTTTAAAACAAGAACAAATATCTGCCAGTGGAGTCAGAAAAATAATCTTGTTTCCCGTTGAATTGAGTTTATTTTTCTGACTCCATTGGATGATATTTGTATATTGATACAAGTAATGTTGCTTGTTCTCCAGTAAGTGAGTCTTGCTGTAAGAATGTTGAGATGTTAGTGCTGGAAAAGGACGCTGAGGAAGGCTGCGTCTCACAGTAAATGATCAGCAGGATTAATGAAGCTGATCTGAGGAGCACAGCAGGTGTGTGACGCTCACATGGCTTTGGCCACTTCCACACCAGACGCTTCCAAAGGCAGTTAGGAAAACCGTCGGAGGAACGGGCTGTTGGCAGGCGAGGTCTTTGGCAGCGTCTCCGGAGTTTGGGATTGGGAAAGTCGAGGCAGGAATCCCGAGAGCAGGTGGTCGGAGCCAGAGCCGGAGCCAGCGCCACAGGCTTTGGACTCGAGATGACTCCTGCGGTTCCAGATCACACGCATGACCTTCATCCGTCTCCGTCTCATTCATCTCCTCCTCCGACGACGACTGGGAGAATCTGCCTTATGCTCGATGACAATCATTCAGACGACTGCCAGTGATTGGCCTCTTAAAGCGATAGTTCACCCAAAAATGACAATTATCCTATGATTTACTCACTCTCAAACCATCTCAGGTGACAATCAGAGTTATATTAAAAAATGTCCTGGCTCTTCCAAGCTTTATAATGGCAGTGAAAGGCTGTTTCTGTTTGGAAGTCCATACAAGTGCATCTATCCATCATAAAAGTGTATCTATCCATGATAAAATAAATCTATCCATCATAAAAGTGTATCCATCCATGATAAAATAAATCTATCCATCATATAGTGCGTCTCTCCATCATAAAAGTGCATCTCTCCATCATAAAAGTGCATCTCTCCATCATAAAAGTGCATCTCTCCATCATAAAAGTGCATCTATCCATCATAAAAGTGTATCCATCCATGATAAAATAAATCTATCCATCATATAGTGCGTCTCTCCATCATAAAAGTGCATCTCTCCATCATAAAAGTGCATCTATCCATCATAAAAGTGCATCTATCCATCATAAAAGTGCGTCTCTCCATCATAAAAGTGCATCTGTCCATCATAAAAGTGCATCTCTCCATCATAAAAGTGTATCCATCCATGATAAAATAAATCTATCCATCATATAGTGCGTCTCTCCATCATAAAAGTGCATCTCTCCATCATAAAAGTGCATCTCTCCATCATAAAAGTGCATCTATCCATCATAAAAGTGCATCTATCCATCATGAAAGTGCGTCTCTCCATCATAAAAGTGCATCTGTCCATCATAAAAGTGCATCTCTCCATCATAAAAGTGCATCTATCCATCATAAAAGTGCGTCTATCCATCATAAAAGTGCATCTATCCATCATAAAAGTGCATCTATCCATCATAAAAGTGCATCTGTCATCATAAAAGTGTATCTATCCATCATAAAAGTGCATCTGTCCATCATAAAAGTGCTTCTATCCATCATAAAAGTGCATCTGTCCATCATAAAAGTGCATCTGTCCATCATAAATGTGCATCTATCCATCATAAAAGTGCATCTGTCCATCATAAAAGTGCATCTATCCATCATAAAAGTGCATCTATCCATCATAAAAGTGCATCTGTCCATCATAAAAGTGCATCTATCCATCATAAAAGTGCATCTGTCCATCATAAAAGTGCATCTGTCCATCATAAAAGTGCATCTATCCATCATAAAAGTGCATCTGTCCATCATAAAAGTGCATCTATCCATCATAAAAGAGCATCTATCCATCATAAGTGCATCTCTCCATTATAAAAGTGCATCTGTCCATCATAAAAGTGCATCTATCCATCATAAAAGTGCGTCTATCCATCATAAAAGTGTCTCTCCATCATAAAAGTGCATCTGTCCATCATAAAAGTGCTTCTATCCATCATAAAAGTGCATCTGTCCATCATAAAAGTGCATATATCCATCATAAAAGTGCATCTATCCGTCATAAAAGTGCTTCTATCCATCATAAAAGTGCATATATCCATCATAAAAGTGCATCTATCCGTCATAAAAGTGCTTCTATCCATCATAAAAGTGCATCTATCCATCATAAAAGTGCATATATCCATCATAAAAGTGCATCTACTCATCATAAAAGTGCATCTATCCATCATAAAAGTGCATCTATCCGTCATAAAAGTGCATCTATCCATCATAAAAGTGCTTCTATCCATCATAAAAGTGCATCTATCCGTCATAAAAGTGCTTCTATCCATCATAAAAGTGCATCTATCCATCATAAAAGTGCATCTATCCGTCATAAAAGTGCATCTATCCATCATAAAAGTGCTTCTATCCATCATAAATACGCATCTAATACCTCTGTCAGAGGATCTGATTAGTATAGAGTCTCTGATTGGTCTAGAGTCTCTGTCAGAGGATCTGATTGGTATAGAGTCTCTGATTGGTCTAGAGTCTCTGTCAGAGGATCTGATTGGTATAGAGTCTCTGATTGGTCTAGAGTCTCTGTCAGAGGATCTGATTGGTCTAGAGTCTCTGATTGGTCTAGAGTCTCTGTCAGAGGATCTGATTGGTCTAGAGTCTCTGATTGGTCTAGAGTCTCTGTCAGAGGATCTGATTGGTATAGAGTCTCTGATTGGTCTAGAGTCTCTGTCAGAGGATCTGATTGGTCTAGAGTCTCTGACTAGTCTAGAGTCTCTGTCAGAGGATCTGATTGGTCTAGAGTCTCTGTCAGACAGTAATTAGGCGATCTGATGTACAGGCTCATTAGTGAAACGCAGCGCTGCGCTGGCTGATTGCTAAGTCTATTGGATAGCTTCATATGGCTGTGTTTTATACACTGCCAGGACCTGAGGGAAAGCAGGAGACTTTCAATCACAGTTTTGGCAGCAGTTGCGCATGTAGTGCTTCCATCTCGCTAAGAGCCACTAGTTACCTAGAGTGCTATTTTGGAGGATTTTCAGCTTTTTTAAGCACGGCTGAAAAACAGAAGTCACTTTATGTTTTGGAGAGCCTCTCGACACACTCTCATGACAAAATATCTCAGCGTTTGATTCATATGAGCCTCGGCTTTCTGATAGGCCGTGTTTGTTGCTTTAGCTCCATTTGGGTCTCAGTGAAGTTCCTTGTCTCAGAAACACTGCGGCCGCATCACACAGACCTGCAGATGCTGACTTCATGCTTCGCCCAGAATAATTCCTGCTTTAGCAGAAGAAAGTATTTATAGCACAAACTGAACTCAGACCAGTGCTGACACGACCACTGGGATATACAATAGCAGACATTTTACATCAGGCTAACAATAAAAGTTATTTTTGCTGGAGATTCAACCTAAAAATATAGCAATAAACCGAATAAAGGCATATTTTGCCCAAAAAATATATTTACTCACCCTCATGTCGCTGGAAAACAGAAGAAAATATTCTGAGAATTGTTTTTTCCTTCATGTACAGAAATTAAAGTCAATGGGGTCCAATATTATTAGATATCTTATTCTATGTTCCACGGAAGAAAGAAAGTCATACAGGTTTGAACGACATGATGGCGAGTAAATGATGACGACCAACCCCATAAAATACTTAAAGTCCCCCTGTAGTCGTTATTAATCGTTGATCATGTTTTTTTCTTGAAAAAAATGTATTCATGCCTTAAAATATCTTGTAACTCGACACCATTGCCTCATTTAGTATCCGCGGTTCTATGAATATGCAAATAAGCCCCGCCTCCACTCACTCACTCACTCACTCAGAGATCCACTCGTTGACGATCACACGTTGATCTGATTGGTTACAAGGTAGTTTGTGACGTCAGAAACACCAGCGATTTCAAACCGTGTTTTTGAGACTGTCTTTGGTTCACTGCAGTTTTAAGCAGAAAATACTCAGCAATGCTGTCGACTTATGAATTTACACATGGTTTGTCAGCTGGACTCTATATCAATGACTGGAGATCATCGGTGAACTGAAAATAAAACGCTTAATAAAATAAAAGTGTGCATCATAGAATCTCAACACAGACTTTTTTTATTGCTACAGTACATACCAGACTCGAAAAAATCTTGGGTTATTTTTTCTACCCAAATCCTGGGTTAAGCCTTTTGGGTTCATTTTTTTGTTTCGTTTAATTTTTAGCTTTTGCCTTACCCAGCTTCTGGGTCAGATGTAACAACCCAATGTTTGGGTAGTGTTTGTGTTACCCAGATCCTGGGTCAGACGTAACAACCAAGGGGTTGAGTTATTTATCACAGCCTTTTTGTGACCTCTTCAGGATAGAGAAGTGCAGCTCCTTCAAAATGGTGCATGTCTTTGGTAAAAAACAGGTTTGTGTACATTTGATTTTATCTATAAATTTGTTATTATTCTGTATATTGTTTAACTTTATGCAAAGCAACATACAGGGGTGCGATGTGTGGAGTATTTTTTTTTAAGTTTAGAGGATTTAAGTGAATCCGTAAACATTCATTCATGTAAAAAGTAAAATAATATAAAAAGCTAGTACTATAGTAAAAATGAATCAACCCAGTATGATGGGTTAAATCAACCCAATTTGCTGGGTAAAATTAACCCAACATGTGTTCGGTCCTATATTTACCCATCCCTTGGGTTTAAAGCAATCCAAATTGGGTTGTTTTTAACCCAGTGTTTTTTAGAGTGCAGCACTAAGCTAAAATTACATTCTTACTTAGTATTTTTGTCTTGTTTCCAGTCCAAATCAAAATGCATTTACTAGATGAGAACAATACCATAAGATATTAAGTCTTGTTTTTGGGGAACATTTTTTCAAATGAAGTGAGTTTTTGCTTAAAACAAGCAAAATGATTTTAATTCAAACAGAAATAAGATTATTTTTTTCTGACCCCATTAGCAGATATATTTTACTTGTTTTAAGCAAAAACTCACTTAATTTGAAATTTTTTCCCCCCAAAAAACAAGACTTAATATCTTATGGTATCGTTCTCATCTAGTAAATGCATTTTGATTGAAACATTTTTAGATATTTGGACTGTAAACAAGACAAAAATACTGAGTAAAAAAAGCATTAATATATATTCATCTATAGTGTCAGTGCAAACAAATAACCCATGTCAGAGTGGGATGATCCAGGTCAATGAGTTCCACGTCGATGTGACTTCCAGGCCCGTTCTTGCATTTAAGAGAACTAATGTATCATGCAATTACTGCAGGTTACAGCCGAGGCAGGGCTTCTCCTGCTGGGATAAACGGCTCTCTAATCAGCCGGGTCGGCATCGCCTCGGCTCGCGCGCGCGTGTGGGGAAGGCTGATAATAATGAACCTTAATGGCTAACGGATCTCCGGCGCCGTGAACGACTCGGGATCCGGAGCGCTTGTTCTCCGTGATATGCTTCAGCGGCACAAGGGCGAAGACGCCGTTTGTATTCTGGGCCGCGAGCCCGACAGCTAATGCATCTGTATCGCCCACCGCTTCTCTCTTTTCCCATCATGCCCCTCAGCCAATGCACAGCACAATCCATCAAGTATTCATCAGAAAAATAGCAAGTCCAATAATTTTCCTCTCTCTCATCCGTGATAGAGTGAAGTTCCTCCGGGAGCGGCGGCACAAAAAAATAATCAGGTGCTTCTCAAACGCCGCCTATTCTTATCATCAAGTGCTTCCATTTATAGCCTGCTCTTAAAAAAACAAAAAACACTGGGTTAAAAACAACCCAGTTTGGGTTGCTTTTTAACCCAAGGCCTGGGTAAATATAGGAGAGAACACGTGTTGGGTTAATTTTACCCTGCAAATTGTGTTATTTAACCCATCATACTGGGTTGATTCATTTTTACTATAGTACTAGCTTTTTTATTTTATTTTATACATTAATTGATGTTTAAAATCCTCTAAACTTGAAAAATAAATACTTCACACAATCACTGGTTTGCATAATAATTCCTTTATTTTTTATCATATTTTACAGTGTATCATATTTTATATATAGTTTTGAATGCATATTGCATACATTTAGGCTCGTTTAACAAATATTCTACGTAAAAATTAAACAATTAGAAGTAATTCAAGTGTAATCGGCCAGTCTCTGCTGTAACGGCGCTGGATCTCCTGCCAGAGCTTGTGGAAGGCATCAGGCGTTTCCATCACGCGACACTCGTTTAGGAGACTCACAGCGTGCCCTGTATGTTGCTTTGCATAAAATTAAACTATAAACAGAACAATAACGACTTTATAGATGCACAAAATGTACACAAACCTGTTTTTTACCGAAGACAAGCAACTATGTGACGGAGCTGCACTGATCTCTCCTGAAGAGGTTTCAAAAAGCCCGCTATAAATAACACAACCCCTGGGTTATTACATCTGATCCAGGATCTGGGTTCCACAAAAAACTACCCAAACACTGTGTTGTTACGTCTGATCCAGGATCTGGGTAACACAAAAACTACCCAAACATTGTGTTGTTACGTCTGATCCAGGATCTGGGTAACAAAAAAACTACCCAAACACTGGGTTGTTACGTCTGACCCAGGATCTGGGTAACACAAAAACTACCCAAACACTGGGTTGTTACGTCTGACCCAGGATCTGGGTAACACAAAAACCTACCCAAACACTGGGTTCTTACGTCTGACCCAGGATCTGGGTAACACAAAAACTACCCAAACACTGGGTTATTACGTCTGACCCAGGATCTGGGTAACACAAAAACTACCCAAACAGTGGGTTGTTACATCTGACCCAGGATCTGGGTAACGCAAAAACTACCCAAACTCTGGGTTGTTACGTCTGACCCAGGATCTGGGTAACACAAAAGCTACCCAAACACTGGGTTGTTACATCTGACCCAGGATCTGGGTAACGCAAAAACTACCCAAACACTGGGTTGTTACGTCTGACCCAGGATCTGGGTAACACAAAAACTACCCAAACACTGGGTTGTTACGTCTGACCCAGGATCTGGGTAACACAAAAACTACCCAAACACTGGGTTGTTACGACTGACCCAGGATCTGGGTAACACAAAAACTACCCAAACACTGGGTTGTTACGTCTGACCCAGGATCTGGGTAACACAAAAACTACACAAACACTGGGTTGTTACGTCTTACATCTGACCCAGGAGCTGGGTAACACACAAACTACCCAAACACTGGGTTGGTGCGTTTGACCCAGGAGCTGGGTTACACAAAAACTACACAAACACTGGGTTGTTGCGTCTTACATCTGACCCAGGAGCTGGGTAAAACAAAAAGTACCCAAACACTGAAAAAATAACCCCAAAAAATGTACCCAAAAGACTCAACCCAGGATTTGGGTAGAAAAAATAACTCAGAGTGTTTTCTTCAATATTACTAGGGATCTGATCAACAGGTGCTGCGACTACACAACAAACCCC
>NW_027509013.1:2500-12500 GCF_051911475.1 Siphateles boraxobius | reverse complement strand
AATATATAGAAAATATGAAGCGTTGCGACTCGCGTCTACACTGCAAAACATGCCTTTCTTACTTAGTATATTTCTCTTGTTTCCAGTCAAAATATCTAAACTTTCTTAATTCAAGAAGCATTTACTGGATTAAGTAAAATAACATAAGAAATTATATCTTGTTTTCTAAAAAAAAAAAAATATCAAAATTAGGTGAGTTTTTGGTTAAAACAAGCAAAATTATCTACCAATAAGAAAGAAAAAAAACGTAAGAAAAAAAACTTTTTTCTGATTTTTTATTTGTATTTTTTAAGAATGTTCAGATATTTGCACTGGAAACATGACACAAACACTGAGTAAGAAAAGCAGTGTGGAGATCGAGATCTTTCATGTCCTCCTGATAACGTTAAATACAGCAGCGACTGACTCGAGATAGCTGTGCTAAACTGCACAATATGTCGGAACGTCCGTGTTGGCGAGTATTCACACAATCACAGTCAGTTATGTCTTAATGGACAGTTGCGAGAGAAATGGGATGCGTGTCATTATATTAGATCCGTGCGTTCAAGTCTTAAAGCCGAACACAAGTTCTGCTGCTCATCTTAATACACGTGAAAAACTATTATGTTTTAGCCCCATTGGCAGATAATTTAGCTTGTTTTCAGCAAAAACATTTTTTTTATCAGAAAACAAGATTTTCTAAATGCTTCTTGATTTAGGAGTTTTTAGATATTTGAAACAGGACACATAGAGAGTAAGAACGCATTATTTCGCAGTGTAGTTTAGCTGTATTCACGGTTATCGGCATCATGTCAAGCCTGTAGAAGAGCTCGTAACGGACTCTGTGATTAAAGGTGAAGCTCCTCCATCGCTCCTGCTGGAATGAATGGATGATCCGACGGCCTTTAGTTAACAGCCGGCCGGAGGACTGTGTTTTTCCCGGATGGCACATTCAGGTTGATATAAAACTGTCACACACAGAATGAACGGTGTGTGAAATGACCTCTCAGACGCTCACTGGTGTGTGCCGACGGGTTGCCGGCTCTCGGTTTGAGTTATCTGGTCCAGTAGAGTCAGGTGAACCCGTCTTACACACAGATGCATAAGTTTACACCCCCTGCAGAATCTGTGTATGATCATCGAGAGGAGCGCTACTCATAACCGGCCCTGAAAGAGCATACGCTGTGATTTATAAAACACACTTGCACCTGTAAGCAAACTCTGATCCATGCGTACGAATATTATGGCGACACCGATGGTGTGTGTGTGTGTGTGTGTGTGTGTGTGTGTGTGTGTCACCGATGGAGATCTGAGGGACTGATGAAGGAAAACCACTATAATATTCATTCTCATTAATGGAGTTAAGCACTTAAACTACATCATATCATTACCGAGAAGTTATATAATTTTTAATATTCTAATAAATAGTAATATTAGTAGTGTATGCGCTGCTGTTGAACACTTTTGCTGTGTGTTAATGTTTGCTGAGCGCAGGATAACAGCAGAACTCGTGATCTGAGGAAATATTAATAATGATCAATAACGCACAATAAGGCCTATCTGTTTCCATAAAAAATATAAAGCATTTAAAAATAGTATTTGGCCAGTGGAAAAGATTGAGAAAAACTTTCTCTGAAATGTATTTTATACTATTTTATTAATTTCTTCAAAAACCAGGCAAGGATTAAATGTGTTTAGCTCTGTAATGTGCCGCACATCCGTACCTCATATTCTCCTGATGTCCTGCACCGTTACACGTGGAATCCCGTGGATGAATATGCATATGCAAATGATATGCAGATGAGGATATGCATAGTAAAACGAGGCGTTGTAACTCATATATGGTTATTTCGGGGAGGAGACGCATGTTCACAATCTTCCGCTGACTGGGATTATGAAGGGAATGTTGCGCAGGTTCTGGCGGTTTATAAGTCTGAATATTTTTTGCCGTACGACATTTTTGGCTTTCAGGCACGTTCACTTTTAATAAGAGTCCTACACACAGTTTTATAAATGAGACTCCTGCTCTTTTTCCAGGATATCTGATCCAGTAGAGACAGTCTTTCACACAAATGCATAAGTTTACACCCCCTCCCTAGAGAATCTGCTTATGATCATAAAATATGCATATGCATCCCTATATCTATATCCATTACATTTTTCATCATGTTGAGAAGTTTCATGCATAAAAATGAAATGCAAACGAAAACCATTTTTCCCGTGAGAATCAAGCAAAGATCTCATGCAACTTAAATAAAAACACAAATAAGATGTTATATTTAGAGAGTGCAACTTCTCTACCCGTAACATTTTTCCTCCTGTTGAGAAGTTTCCATCTTCATGCATAAAAACTGAAAGCATATTTCCTGTGAGAATCATACAAATATCTCATGGAACTTCAAGAGGGCAGTACTAAATAAAAACATAAATAAGATGTTATATTTGGGGTGTGCAAACTTACGCACTGAACTCATAAACGCCATCTTTCTGATGCGAGCAGCGGGAAACACAAATTGACCCAAATGTTCATCGGTTGAAATTGGTTTTCCGTGAGTAACAGAAGCTGATGGTTTGTGACAGGCGTAGAACGAGACGTTTTTACTCAAATCACATATAAAACTGTCAGAAGAAGCCCTAGAG
Organism: Siphateles boraxobius; assembly: GCF_051911475.1. Classification (NCBI taxonomy): domain Eukaryota; kingdom Metazoa; phylum Chordata; class Actinopteri; order Cypriniformes; family Leuciscidae; genus Siphateles; species Siphateles boraxobius. The sequence continues at coordinate 9,881 of NW_027509013.1, read as the reverse complement.
TCTGAAGCCATGTGTGTGTATACATACACTCATCTGCACTTCTCTCGCACATGTGACGTTTTACCTCCACAAGCCCATAATGCTTCCGGAGCCTTTAAGTGTGAGACTTGCAGTGCTTTATACGAGCCATTTCTAAGAAATGTCCATTTGTTTCCATGGAGACATAAAGCCTAATTTGACTGAAGTTGATGTATAAGAGCTCTTTACCTGCAGTCGTCATTAGCCGCGATCTGTTTCGTGAAGAACCGTCGGCTGGTTTACAGAAACATGCATAATTAAGTAGTTGTCCGGATCTGGGGAATGTTGGTAATGTATGAAAAATAGTCCCGGAGAAGCACATTTGCTGCAGATGGAGATATTATTCAAATATAATTGGACATAACAGGAGTGGAATTAAAGGTTGAGGACACTGGGCTTCCGTTCATAACACAGAAAACAGTTTACGATTGAGATGGAGCTGTGTGTGTGTGTGTGTGTGTGTGTGTGTGTGTGTGTGTGTGTGTGTGTGTGTGTGTGTGTGTGTGTGTGTGTGTGTGTGTGTGTGTGTGTGTGTGTGTGTGAGTGTGTGTGTGTGTGTGTGTGTGTGTGTGTGTGTGTGTGTGTGTGTGTGTGTGTGTGAGTGTGAGTGTGAGTGTGAGTGAGTGAGAGAGTGAGTGCGTGCGTGCGTGCGTGCGTGCGTGTGTGTGTCGGTAATGGCGGCGGTAGATTCAAACGCTTGCATGCATCACCATCAAAATTAAAACCTACACCCGTCGTAGCTGCCGGCGAAACGCAGAAAGAGTCAGTTATGTGAATATATGGACTACTCACAATTAGGGATGGGAATCGAGCAGAGGTGGAAAGTAACGAATTACATTTACTCGCGTTACGTAATTGAGTAGTTTTTTTGTGTACTTCTACTTTTTAAAGTAGTTTTTAAAATCTGTACTTTTACTTTTACTGAAGTACGTTTTCTTTGAAGTATTGTACTTCGCTACATTTGAAATCATATCCGTTACTGAGTAAAAAATAATAATACAGGGGGGGGCGGAATCACACACTCCGGAAACTACTGAATTGATTGAAGGGCGGGAGAACAAACGCGCAAAAAAGGTGACGCCCAGCTGAAGCTGAAAGCTAAGCGCAAAGCGAATTATGGCCAGTATGAAAAGTAGAAAAAAAGCGTGGTTGTCCTCGAGGATAGATATCCAATTTGCAAAAAATGTGGACGCAAAGTGGCTGCAAAAAGAGGATATAGGACACCATCCCTCCTGCAGATAAAGGTATGTCCCGATTTACGTGATGCAAAGGGAATCCCGGAATCCAGTCATGAAAATGGAATTCACTTAATGCAGATGTCACGTAAAACATGTAAAATAATGGATGGATGAATACATTGAAAGTAGAACTGTGCAATAAATCCAATGGCGACATGGTCTGTGAATATTTAAGCTAAGCACAAAAATACTGCAAGTAAATATATAACCCTATTGTTCTGCTGAGCTGCGTTTGTCTACTACATACTGAAGTACTCGTGACGTTCATGGTGTTTTCAGCGTCTCACAAACAATTTGAGGATATGAATACATGAACATTTCCAGAGCTGCTCTGAGAGAACGCCTAATGAGCATTTTCATCATTTTATTTGAGAAAATCCATTGTCAAATACACTTTTAACAGGTCTTCACAACCCGTCAAAATAAAAGTTCGGTTTTACTAGGAGAAATCATGACAGAAATATATTACTATTGTAGGCATACAGTAGAACGTAGCCTACTTCTCAAAATAATAATAATAACAACAATAATAATACATTTTATTTGAACATTATTTAAAGGAATATTTTTTTTTTGTTCATGGTTTAATTTAGTAAATCTATTTTTGCAGCGCTTCCCCAAAAAATAAAAGGACACAAGTTTAAATTTACATTTGATTACCACCGTTTTTGATAATATATTTGGATTAAATCATAAAAAGTAGGGGTGTAACGATACACAAAACTGACGGTTCGGTTTTCCCGCGGTTTTGACGTCTCGGTTCGGTTCGGTTTAGAAAGCTAAAAAAAATATTAAACAGTGGTTTAATGAAAAAATGGTGTCTTCGTCTTTAAATTAATTCAATTACAATTAAACGTTTTGCAAGGATTAAAAATCTGCTAATGCTGTATAGGGAGCCGCACATTACTATAACATTAAAGGTTAACAACAGAGCCTAAATTTAGATGCTATTTATTTTTTAGAAATAATAATCAACACCCAACACATTGTATGAAAACATGTAAACTGAACATAAGGCAGTTTTTGCATTAACTTTACTCTAATTTGTTATTGAAATATAATAATTTACACAGTTGCTGTCATTTTCATTAAAGATATTTTATACGTACTTTAAATAATCAAGATATAATTAACAGGTTAAGTAAAATATAATATATAGGATAATATTATGCATTTATTTAGTGCAAGAGTTAATTTCTCTAGGAACCAACAAGTTGTGGACACTTAATCACTTCCTGCTGAGGTAAATATAATGCTAGTGACAAGCTATGCAGTTTTATTGACGTCTTTGCGCTGCTGAAACACTGATTGAGCGATTACACGAGTTATGATGCCTTTCAGTAAGTATACTGTATTTTTCAACATACCTTCAGGTGTCCATTCATGTTTATTCTGTAACTGAGGAAGAGATGATCGCGTTTACTCGCGTTTACTTCGCGCTACCGCTACTGTTACAATCCGTGGTGACAGATAGTTTTAAACTGTGGGTACAGATTGTCAATTTACATCCATGTGGACAGATTGGTAAACTGTGCCTAGTTTTGTAAAACTGTGCACACGGTAGTTTATTTTTCTTCTGTAATGAAGCTTGGCTGTCCATCTAGTGAAAAATGTTGGTACTGCGGCCAAATAAAATCTTACTGAAAGCTCATTTTTTGAGATATCAACCTAAAATTTGGAACACAACTTCTTCAGATTTTTGGCTTACATTTTCTGGCAGTTTTAGAGTAAAATATATTTTGTAATATATATATTTTATATAAAATATAAATAATGATATTTTTACATTGTTCATAACTTATATAACTGTATAACTTTTTTTTCTGTTTCACTTTCATAACTTCATAATACTTCACTTCAACATTAATCTGGCAAATGTCTTCTTTAAAACAAGACCAACCATAGGTCTATATTCCAAAGCATTCTTGAATTACAACCATTTAAGTTTGAATAGTGATTTTCATGTCTATGCGAAAAAAGGGGGAGTGACAGTTAAAGGGTTAAACGATATTAGACTATTATATCTATATCTATAAAATATAAAATATAATTTATATATAAAAACTCTCCTACAGTCCAGTCACCATCGGTCGCGACTCGCACGTATTTTCATTTAAACGTCACTCACTGACGTTTTCCTAACCAGAAAAACCCGATTGCCCTGCTCTGCCTCTGATTGGCTAGTACTCATTGCCATCTGGGTCAGAGCCAATTAGAAGCAGGATGTGGGTGGGAAAAAAACTCTGTGTATAGGGAAAGGGGAGAGACAGAGGGAACAGGCAAGACAAACTCCTACGTTTAAATAACATATAATATCTGCTTGACAACGAGCTGAGAACAAGCCCAAATAAGCAACTACACTTTAGAAACAAGCCCAAAAAAAACCGCGACCCGCGACTACCAATATTTTCTTTACAGAAAAACAAGCCCAAAGTCGCTTATAATAAGCGGACTTGGCAACACTGATTCCAGGTCCAATCAATGGGCCGGGCTGGGCGGGGCCGGGGTCGCTTGCAGGGCGGGGCGTGTTCGTTACGCCATGAGAGTATCGCCATTCGAATCGTGGGTTCTGTATCGCGGTTCTTCGGTTTGGTTCGAATATCGTTACACCCCTAATAAAAAGAAACATTAATTTAACTGTCATTTTAACTGATGATAATAATAATAATAATACCCATAATTTAATAATACAGTTTATTTATTTAACAATTTATTAATACTGTAAACCGTGATATTTTCTGAGACGTTACCATACTGTGAAAATCTTATACCATTACAACCCTACACGGGAGGGTCCCCCACCCCACCCCCGCTGTTAAAAAAGTAACTCAGTAACTTTTACTCTGAGTCAATTTTAAATGAGCTACTTTTTACTTTTACTTGAGTAGATTTTTAGACCGGTACTTTTACTTGTACTTAAGTAAAATTTCATTGAAGTAGTAGTACTTTTACTTGAGTAGAATATTTTATTACTCTTTCCACCTCTGGAATCGAGAACCGGTTCTTCTTCAGAACCGGTGCCCAGTGAAGCGATTCCTTGGAACCGTTGGCATGCTTGCTTAACGATTCCTCCTATCGGTTCCGCTCGTTGCAAATGTGTCATGACGTCACACACGCGCTACGTTGTTTTGGTTATATTTCACGCGAAAAGACGACAATGCGGTCACTTGCAACACTTGTAAAATTTCAATTTCGTCAAAGGGAACTACCTCCAATATGCAGAAACATTTGGCCAGACAGCATGCAATGAATTTGATGCGAGTGTGAGTAATTAAAAATGCTCCAACTACTTTAAAAGCCTACATCTGGGCACATTTCGGGTTTTATGAACAACCTGGTAAGCACGACCTGGAGAAGAGACAGTGCGTGTGCGCTCATGTCACGCACGAATAGAATATGCAGGAGGTAATACCACTAACTTGAAATACCACGTTAGCCGTGTTCACTCGAGCCGTTATAACGCCTGCAGAGTCTGACTGCTTTAGAGTAAGCATGAGCTCCAATATCACCCGGATCCGCAGCCAAAAACAAATCATCCACCCGCCCTAATGTTATCTGATTTAGGTATCCGCACCCGATGGTCAAATTACAAGTATTCTGTGTTGTTACGCGTGATTATAAATGGATGATCGTCTTCAACAACGGACTCGTTGACGGATGCGCGCGTCTCAGGGTAACATTATACAATGATGAATGAGCGCTGCTTTTAAATGAACATTTCTTTAAAACAAAATTGATTTGACAGAATTTAATTTTCTTAATGGCATAAACAGACTTTACTCCCATGAAACTTTGACTGGAATGTCACTGTTTCTGTCACTGTGACTTCCCGAACAGGCGAACACACACACAGACGCGTGCGCACGCACACATCACTTTTGAAGTAAAATTGAAAATCGGATGCAGTGCACCGCGATGCATCGAGATATCGAATTGAACTGAATCGATGACATGATAATCGTAATCGAACCGAACCATGAGACCAGTGTAGGTTCAAACCACTAATACTCTGTGCTGTGTCTTCTGATCAGATATTAAAGCGAGTCAATACAAATAAACACATTTGTACTTATTCCCTCACCCAATGAGAATCGATAAGAGAATCGATAAGGAATCGAATCGATAAGCAATATCGATAATGGAATCGGAATCGTTAAATTCTTATCAATTCCCATCCCTTCTCACAATGTGCTTGATTTCAACCCTGAAGTTTGCGAACAAGGCTGCTTTAAGAAGCGGTAAGATCTATAATCTCGGATGGCGAATCCATGATCCGACAAATGTTTGTCCTGAAAGTAACCATTTGTACGCCACCTGGACAAACTTTGAACATTACAATCGCCCACTTTCTGACCAGGAATGGATGTGCTTTCAGGCACAGGAGAGAGTTCAGAAAAACCTTGGATGTTAAACTAATTAATGATAAACAAACGATACGATTTACCGGAAACAATACGCGTTACTGGACTAAACTCATATCCACCTTGTGTGGAGTATACTACAGAAATGGCTCTTACACAGCAACTCACAAAGACGGGAGACCATTTGGAATCCCCTTGTTAAAGTACACCGTAAGAATCCTACGAAATCCCCCTCTGTAGAGCGCTCTCACGAGACCCGATTCAGAGACGCTCTCTGAATGGATAGATCAGCAGTTACGCTTCGTACGGGAAACCATCCAGCCGGCACTCAATAGAGCGACGAATTCCTGCCGTGTGAGAGAGCCAAGAGTGGTAAGCGAAAACGAACTAGCTTATCTTTGGGAACACCGTAGGAGCAAGGCAATAGATATTATTATAAACTATAGCACTTACCCAGATCCCCCTCCTGCGATAAGCGACGTGGATAAAGTTTATGAGTACAATGCTGCGAAAAGTCAACCTGCACAGTTACATCAGCGGATAAGCAGCCCTCCATGGCGTGGCGCTCTTGACCTGGACAACCCGAAAGATCACCCCGCAACCTCGGACTTCATCACAGAGGAGATCTCAAGAGTTCTCTGCAGCCTACCGAACAACAAATCACGTGGTGCAGACGGCGTGACTTATGAAGTGCTCAAAGCAACAAAACAATTTTCAATAGCGACCCTCACTCAGATTTTTAATGTCTGCTTAGGAAGGGGGCTATTATTTACAGGATCCCCAAAAAGAACAACACTCCAGAAGATCCCTCCACCTGGAGAGATATTTCTCTGCTCCCTACCATATACAAGGTATTTATAAAGTGTATTCTGGGCCGAATTTTAACCGGGCTGGTGGAATCAGGAACATTAACAACCAAAAAAAAGCATACATAGAGAGGCGGGGAATGAGCATGTATTTTGTTTGAAGACTGCCATTGATGATTTTAAACATGAATCCTGCCGTTTTTATGTGGTGTTCCTGGACTTTCGAGACGCTAATGCTTCATTCCCTTGAGAAAATAAAATTGCCGGAACAGTATATACATATAATCAAGAATGTATATGACAATTCATTTTTACAAGTGATTTGCGGACATCAACTAACGAAACCGGTTAAACTTGAAGTTGGGATTAAGACGGGGTGTCCCTGGAGCGCTGTGAATTTCATAGTGGCCCTAAACCACTGGTTGAAATGGTTATGCCTCCTTGCCCCGCCTGGCATTACATCTCCAAACCCAGTTCAAGCCTTCGCCGACGACGTACTCATAGTATCAAGGGAGGAGAACGTCATTAACATGAATCATACAATTATCTAGGACACATGTTTAATGTTGCAGGAGAATGGCAAAAGCAAGTGAGCGATATCTGTAAGGAATACTCCAGCAGATTGGACATGATAGACCAGTGTCCCCTGCCGACCTGCATGAAGCTCCAGGCAGTTCGAGATATAGCTCTATCTAAGATCCAACATCTATTTGCCAATGTCCACATTGCTAAAAAGCATCTGAAGGAGCTGAACAATAAGACCGTGCAGCTGGTTAAGGAAATGGTTAAGTCTCAATACACACACATCAAGAAGTATTCTCTTTATGAACAAATCCGAGGGGGGACTGGGGATTCCCAACATTGAATGGATATATACAGCTACCAGAATAAAACATTTACTGCACATGTTGAATAACGACGATCTGACAGTTCGAGAAGTGGTCCGGCGCTCACTGCT
>NW_027509012.1:127500-157529 GCF_051911475.1 Siphateles boraxobius | reverse complement strand
CATTTCTAGAAGATTGGTTATTGGAGGGGGGGGGGGGGGTTCTGTATATTATCTTTTCTTAATAATAATATAATTAAAGTCATGTCAGCTTTATTCCTCCAGCGCTTCATACAGTCCAGATCGTTTCACAGTCATAAACAGCAGAATATCAGAATCAGTGAAGTATAACTCGTCCTGCTGATCTACAAACACTAAATCACATCTGAGGATGGTCAGTAAAGTGAAGCTTGTTGCAGTGTCGTTTGTCAAGCTCCTGTTAAAGTCGTCAGATTCACTGTTAATGTCGTCAGATTCACTGTTAAAGTCATCAGATTCACTGTTAAAGTCGTCAGATTCACTGTTAATGTCGTCAGATTCACTGTTATGTCGTCAGAGTCACTGTTAAAGTCGTCAGATTCACTGTTAATGTCGTCAGATTCACTGTTAAAGTCGTCAGATTCACTGTTAATGTCGTCAGATTCACTGTTAATGTCGTCAGATTCACTGTTAAAGTCGTCAGATTCACTGTTAAAGTCGTCAGAGTCACTGTTAAAGTCGTCAGATTCACTGTTAATGTCGTCAGATTCACTGTTATGTCGTCAGATTCACTGTTATGTCGTCAGAGTCACTGTTAAAGTCGTCAGATTCACTGTTAATGTCGTCAGATTCACTGTTAAAGTCGTCAGATTCACTGTTAATGTCGTCAGATTCACTGTTAATGTCGTCAGATTCACTGTTAAAGTCGTCAGATTCACTGTTAATGTCGTCAGAGTCACTGTTAAAGTCGTCAGATTCACTGTTAATGTCGTCAGATTCACTGTTAAAGTCGTCAGATTCACTGTTAATGTCGTCAGATTCACTGTTAATGTCGTCAGATTCACTGTTAAAGTCGTCAGATTCACTGTTAAAGTCGTCAGATTCACTGTTAATGTCGTCAGATTCACTGTTAAAGTCGTCAGATTCACTGTTAAAGTCGTCAGATTCACTGTTAATGTCGTCAGATTCACTGTTAAAGTCACTGTTAAAGTCGTCAGATTCACTGTTAAAGTCATCAGATTCACTGTTAAAGTCATCAGATTCACTGTTAATGTCGTCAGATTCACTGTTATGTCGTAAGAGTCACTGTTAAAGTCGTCAGATTCACTGTTAATGTCGTCAGATTCACTGTTTATGTCGTCAGATTCACTGTTAAAGTCGTCAGATTCACTGTTAAAGTCGTCAGATTCACTGTTAATGTCGTCAGATTCACTGTTAAAGTCACTGTTAAAGTCGTCAGATTCACTGTTAAAGTCATCAGATTCACTGTTAAAGTCATCAGATTCACTGTTAATGTCGTCAGATTCACTGTTATGTCGTCAGAGTCACTGTTAAAGTCGTCAGATTCACTGTTAATGTCGTCAGATTCACTGTTTATGTCGTCAGATTCACTGTTAAAGTCGTCAGATTCACTGTTAAAGTCGTCAGATTCACTGTTAATGTCGTCAGATTCACTGTTAAAGTCGTCAAATTCACTGTTAATGTCGTCAGATTCACTGTTTATGTCGTCAGATTCACTGTTAATGTATTTCTGCTGTAATTACTTTTCAAATATTAGTGTTGAAATACTAAATTAATTAACTTGTTTTGCATTTCTAGAAGATTGGTTATTGGAGGGGGGGGGGGGGGGGGGGGGTTCTGTATATTATCTTTTCTTAATAATAATATAATTAAAGTCATGTCAGCTTTATTCCTCCAGCGCTTCATACAGTCCAGATCGTTTCACAGTCATAAACAGCAGAATATCAGAATCAGTGAAGTATAACTCGTCCTGCTGATCTACAAACACTGAATTACATCTGAGGATGGTCAGTAAAGTGAAGCTTGTTGCAGTGTTGTTTGTTAAGCTCCTGTTAAAGTCCTCAGATTCACTGTTAAAGTCGTCAGATTCACTGTTAATGTCGTCAGAGTCACTGTTAATTTCGTCAGAGTCACTGTTAATGTCGTCAGATTCACTGTTAAAGTCACTGTTAATGTCGTCAGATTCACTGTTATGTCGTCAGATTCACTGTTAAAGTCATCAGATTCACTGTTAAAGTCATCAGATTCACTGTTAATGTCGTCAGAGTCACTGTTAATTTCGTCAGATTCACTGTTAAATTCGTCAGATTCACTGTTAAAGTCGTCAGATTCACTGTTAATGTCGTCAGATTCACTGTTTAAGTCGTCAGATTCACTGTTAATGTCGTCAGAGTCACTGTTAAAGTCGTCAGAGTCACTGTTAATGTCGTCAGATTCACTGTTAAAGTCGTCAGATTCACTGTTAATGTCGTCAGATTCACTGTTAAAGTCGTCAGATTCACTGTTAATGTCGTCAGATTCACTGTTAATGTCGTCAGATTCACTGTTAATGTCGTCAGAATCACTGTTAATGTCATCAGATTCACTGTTAATGTCGTCAGATTCACTGTTAATGTCGTCAGATTCACTGTTTAAGTCGTCAGATTCACTGTTAATGTCATCAGATTCACTGTTAATGTCGTCAGATTCACTGTTAATGTCGTCAGATTCACTGTTTAAGTCGTCAGATTCACTGTTAATGTCGTCAGATTCACTGTTATGTCGTCAGATTCACTTTTAAAGTCGTCAAATTCACTGTTAATGTCGTCAGATTCACTGTTAATGTCGTCAGATTCACTGTTAAAGTCACTGTTAATGTCGTCAGATTCAGTGTTAAAGTCGTCAGATTCACTGTTAAAGTCGTCAGATTCACTGTTATGTCGTCAGATTCACTTTTAAAGTCGTCAAATTCACTGTTAAAGTCGTCAGATTCACTGTTATGTCGTCAGATTCACTGTTAAAGTCACTGTTAATGTCATCAGATTCACTGTAAAAGTCGTCAGATTCACTGTTAAAGTCGTCAGTAGGGATGCTAACCGATGACCGTTTGACCAATGGTTGACCGTCTCAACGTTAACCGATCAAAGTTGTCGGTAGTCGGTAAAAAAAGAAAAAGTGATCTCTAAATTAGGCTATTATAGACAGTGGACTAAACGCTACTAACGTTAGCCATCTCGTTCCAAGATATTTTTGTGTGAAGTGGACAAATCCCTCACACTCAATTTTTCATAACTGGCCTGTTTGTACTTAATAAACCAATAAAAACATTTGGCGCGAGGTCACACGGTTTGGGTTCGCGAGCTCACAAGGTTTGCGAAAAGTAAAGGCTACAGGCTAAAACACTGGAGGTTAGAGCCAGATCGTCAGATTCACTGTTAAAGTCGTCAGATTCACTGTTAAAGTCGTCAGATTCACTGTTAAAGTCGTCAGATTCACTGTTAAAGTCACTGTTATAGTCGTCAGATTCACTGTTAAAGTCATCAGATTCACTGTTAAAGTCATCAGATTGACTGTTAATGTCGTCAGATTCACTGTTATGTCGTCAGATTCACTGTTAAAGTCGTCAGATTCACTGTTAATGTCGTCAGATTCACTGTTAATGTCGTCAGATTCACTGTTAATGTCGTCAGATTCACTGTTAATGTCGTCAGATTCACTGTTAATGTCGTCAGATTCACTGTTAAAGTCATCAGATTGACTGTTAATGTCGTCAGATTCACTGTTATGTCGTCAGATTCACTGTTAAAGTCGTCAGATTCACTGTTAATGTCGTCAGATTCACTGTTAATGTCGTCAGATTCACTGTTAATGTCGTCAGATTCACTGTTAAAGTCGTTAGATTCACTGTTAATGTCGTCAGATTCACTGTTAATGTCGTCAGATTCACTGTTAATGTCGTCAAATTCACTGTTAATGTCGTTAGATTCACTGTTAAAGTCGTTAGATTCACTGTTAATGTCGTCAAATTCACTGTTAATGGCGTCAAATTCACTGTTAATGTCGTCAGATTCACTGTTAAAGTCGTCAGATTCACTGTTAAAGTCGTCAAATTCACTGTTAATGTCGTCAGATTCACTGTTAATGTCGTCAGATTCACTGTTAATGGCGTCAAATTCACTGTTAATGTCGTCAGATTCACTGTTAAAGTCGTTAGATTCACTGTTAATGTCGTCAAATTCACTGTTAAAGTCGTCAGATTCACTGTTAATGGCGTCAAATTCACTGTTAATGTCGTCAGATTCACTGTTAAAGTCGTTAGATTCACTGTTAATGTTGTCAAATTCACTGTTAAAGTCGTCAGATTCACTGTTAAGGGGATAGTTCACCCAAAAATGTAAATTCTGTCAGTAATTACTCTCCCTCATGTTGTTCAACCCTGTAAGACCTTCGTTTATCTTCGAAACACGAATTAAGATATTTTTGATGAGATCTGAGAGCTGGATCACTCCTCCATAGACTTCTAAGGGATTGAAACTTGCCAGCCCCGAAAAGTTATTAAAGACATCGTTAAAATAGTCCAAGTGACTACAGTGGCTCAATCCTAAATTTATCAAGCGACGAGAATACTTTTTGTGTGCAAAAACAAACAATAATAACAACTTTATTTCAACTATTCATTTCCTTCTCAGTGGGCCTCGAGTCAGTTAACGTAGTATGATTGCGTAGAGCTACGTCACATGTAGGCTCACTATTGGCCGACGCTGGTCATGTGTGTGATGCAACAACAGAAGCTTACGCCATTATACTAGTGAACTGACTCGATGCCCAGACAGAAGGAAATGAATAGTTGAAATAAAGTCGTTATTTTTGTTTGTTTTTGCGCACAAAAAGTATTCTCGTCGCTTGATAAACTTAAGATTGAGCCACTGTAGTGAAAACGTAACAGAAACAATGAGGAAGTTTTTATGAAGTGCACAAACATTTAAATGAATGACACATACAGAAACTTTTGATAATTTTATTAATCATTGTGTTTTTCTGTCTCAGTGATGAAGCCAGAAGCAGTAAAGTGTGTTTAGTTTCATGTGAACGAGAAAGAGAAAGCGAGAGAGGGAGAGGGAGGTGTGTGTGTGTGTGTGTGTGTGTGTGTGTGTGTGTGTGTGTGTGTGTGTGTGTGTGTGTGTGTGTGTGTGTGTGGCCTCACTCACAGGCATCTTCTCATAAACATCTCTCTCTCTTTCTGCCTGTGAGCGAGGCCACACACACACACACACACACACACAAACACAGACTGAGACACTGGTTTGTAATAACAGCAGATTAACGGGATGATCTGGGCTTTACGAGGGGTTTGAGACGTAACGTTCAGAAGGAGTCGCTCTTTTACTGTTCTCCTGCATCTGTTGCTCTGTGTGGATTTACTGCGGTACACTTAACACCCTTGTTTTAGTGTTACTGAACTCATTCTGTGAATATCCAATGATCGTTTTTGGATCTGAAGATAGTCATTCCTTCATTGGGGTAGTTTCAGCAACTCCTTTAAAGGTGACACAAATTATGCCCCTTTTCACATGATGTAATATGAATCTATGGCGTCTCCAGGATGTGTGGGTGAAATTTCATCTCAAAATATCAGATAATTTATTATAGCTTGACAAATTTGCCTCTTTTTGGGTGTGAGCAAAAACGCGTAGTTTCTGTGTGTGTCTCTTTAAATGTAAATGAGCTTTTGCTCCGCCTCCGTTCAGAAGAGGGCGGAGTCTTTAGTCAAGTCAGTCAAGTCACCTTTATTTATATAGCGCTTTTTCAATACAAATTGTTTCAAAGCAGCTTTACAGAGATAACAGGAAAGTAAAGTTGTAATAGTATTGTTAAATTCAAAATTAAATGTTAAATGTCCCCAACTAAGCAAGCCAAAAGCCAATGGCGAATGAACGCGAAAAAAGGCGACAGTGAAGGAACTAAAACTCTATCAGTGACAGAATGGAGAAAAACCCTCGGGAGAACTCAGTCTTAGTCCTCCTCTGGCCAGCAAACGAACAGTGTGTGATTATGATTTAGGCGGCATTAAAGGTCAGAGGTCAGATTGGATCTGGTTAGAGGTCGGAGTCATCACGCCGGTATGGAGATGAGTTTGTTGAGGTGTCCATGAGGCCTTCACAGTGTTGATGAGGCTGGCACTTCAGGGATGCGTAGTCGTCGTGTCCATGTGATGGTCCTTCATCAGATCCGGATACGGCCTAATATTAGCGTAGACGCCATCCTTCTTATGATGTAACAAGTACATCAGGATTTATGGGAAGTGTTCCCGGTTCCGGCTGATCTAAACTATGCAGCCTAACATTGAATTATAGAAGTCTATAGTGTGTTATGTGAATGCTAGGTCAAAGAGATGTGTTTTTAGTCTAGATTTGAACTGACAGACTGTGTCTGCTTCCCGGACAATGTTAGGAAGATTGTTCCAGAGTTTTGGTGCTAAATAGGAAAAGGATCTACCGCCAGCAGTCGATTTAGATATTCTAGGTATTATCAACTGGCCGGAGTTTTGAGATCGCAATAGATGTGAAGGACTATAATGCGTTAAGAGCTCGCTCACGTACTGGGGAGCTAAACCATTTAGTGCTTTGTAAGTAATCAGTAATATTTTAAAATGTATACGATGTTTAATAGGGAGCCAATGCAGTGTTGACAGAACCGGGCTAATATGGTCGTACTTCCTGGTTCTGGTAAGAACTCTAGCGGCTGCGTTTTGAACTAGCTGTAGTTTGTTTATTTTTTCTTTACCCGAGCTTCGGAAACTCCGGCAATAACAAAACAGGCCAATCTCACTCATCCAGAATCCCAGAATAACCAGTAGCGAGTGCAGCCTTACGGAGAGACTCAGGAAGAGTTTCTGAATGTTAGTGGAGACATTTATGTAGTTGTTGTGGAGTTACAGTGATCATCTCATCATCATCATGTTGAACTTCTACACAAGTGTCCACAGTTCCTGAGGTGTTTATAAGACAGCGGTGACATGTTCTGGTCAATAGTGTTCAGTGCTCGTCTGTGCTCAACGACAGAATATTATAAACGTGCAGATTAAGATCTGGTAATATTATAAACGTGCAGATTAAGGGCCGGTAATATTATAAACGTGCAGATTAAGAGCCGGTAATATTATAAACGTGCAGATTAAGAGCCGGTAATATTATAAACGTGCAGATTAAGAGTCGGTAATATTATAAACGTGCAGATTAAGAGCCGATAATATTATAAACGTGCAGATTAAGGGCCGGTAATATTATAAACGTGCAGATTAAGAGCCGGTAATATTATAAACGTTCAGATTAAGAGTCGGTAATATTATAAACGTGCAGATTAAGAGCCGATAATATTATAAACGTGCAGATTAAGGGCCGGTAATATTATAAACGTGCAGATTAAGAGCCGATAATATTATAAACGTGCAGATTAAGAGCCGATAATATTATAAACGTGCAGATTAAGGGCCGGTAATATTATAAACGTGCAGATTAAGAGCCGATAATATTATAAACGTGCAGATTAAGGGCCGGTAATATTATAAACGTGCAGATTAAGGGCCGGTAATATTATAAACGTTGCAGATTAAGGGCCGGTAATATTATAAACGTGCAGATTAAGGGCCGGTAATATTATAAACGTGTAGATTAAGAGTCGGTAATATTATAAATGTGCAGATTAAGAGCCGATAATATTATAAACGTGCATATTAAGGGCCGGTAATATTATAAACGTGCAGATTAAGAGCCGATAATATTATAAACGTGCATATTAAGGGCCGGTAATATTATAAACGTGCAGATTAAGAGCCGGTAATATTATAAACGTGCAGATTAAGAGCCGATAATATTATAAACGTGCAGATTAAGGGCCGGTAATATTATAAACGTGCAGATTAAGAGCCGATAATATTATAAACGTGCAGATTAAGAGCCGGTAATATTATAAACGTGCAGATTAAGAGCCGGTAATATTATAAACGTGCAGATTAAGAGCCGGTAATATTATAAACGTGCAGATTAAGAGCCGGTAATATTATAAACGTGCAGATTAAGAGTCGGTAATATTATAAACGTGCAGATTAAGAGCCGATAATATTATAAACGTGCAGATTAAGGGCCGGTAATATTATAAACGTGCAGATTAAGAGCCGGTAATATTATAAACGTTCAGATTAAGAGTCGGTAATATTATAAACGTGCAGATTAAGGGCCGGTAATATTATAAACGTGCAGATTAAGAGCCGATAATATTATAAACGTGCAGATTAAGAGCCGATAATATTATAAACGTGCAGATTAAGGGCCGGTAATATTATAAACGTGCAGATTAAGAGCCGATAATATTATAAACGTGCAGATTAAGGGCCGGTAATATTATAAACGTGCAGATTAAGGGCCGGTAATATTATAAACGTTGCAGATTAAGGGCCGGTAATATTATAAACGTGCAGATTAAGGGCCGGTAATATTATAAACGTGTAGATTAAGAGTCGGTAATATTATAAATGTGCAGATTAAGAGCCGGTAATATTATAAACGTGCAGATTAAGAGCCGATAATATTATAAACGTGCATATTAAGGGCCGGTAATATTATAAACGTGCAGATTAAGAGCCGATAATATTATAAACGTGCAGATTAAGAGCCGATAATATTATAAACGTGCAGATTAAGGGCCGATAATATTATAAACGTGCAGATTAAGGGCCGGTAATATTATAAACGTGCAGATTAAGGGCCGGTAATATTATAAACGTGCAGATTAAGGGCCGGTAATATTATAAACGTGTAGATTAAGAGCCGGTAATATTATAAACGTGTAGATTAAGGGCCGGTAATATTATAAACGTGCAGATTAAGAGCCGATAATATTATAAACGTGCAGATTAAGGGCCGGTAATATTATAATAAGATCCTCTTCATACATCAGAAATCTGATTGTCTTATTTTTTGACATGCTCTCAGAGAAATACTCACCAGAACAGAGTTACTGAGTTTCACTTTTCAGGTTTTCTGGGTTGGTAGAAGCGGCCGATTATAGCACTTACACACGGAAAGTCAGATATTCGTGATATATCCCCTTGAGAGTCACCATGAAATCAAAACAGACAATTCTTGTTTTTCTGTAATATTGCAGTGTTTATTGTAAATGATTTATAGGTGCACATCATTATTGTGTTATTAATCTTAAATCAGAATAAATTCCTCTTGCAGCATCTCTTCTCTTCTCTGATGATGTGGGCGGGGCTATAACCTGTCACTCACATGAGATGTGCAAATAGCAAATCACAACCATCCAATCAATTCCTCACAGACACAATCAAGCCCCGCCCACATGTGTTTTTGTTCCAGAAGTGTTTCTCTCGATATACGACACAATAGAGGAGAAAAGATGAGCTTTGATCAGAATCCAGAGCTCAGAACGGTCCGTGTTCGCTGAGTGTTTTGGGTTCCTGCAGGTTTTGTCACACCAGCGGGATATTAAAGTGCTTCGTCAGAGCTGTCACTCAAAACACGACATCAGCAAACCTGTTCTGACTGTTATTATCTTACTGCTAATTTAGCAGAACTGTCAATGCAAAGTATTCTTGCGTATCCATCTGAAGAGTAAAACATCGAGTTGTTCATTGGTATGTTCATTCAAGCATCATCCGTTGTGGAGCAGATCCGGTGTGTGTGTGTGTGGGTGTGAGGGAATGTGTGTGTGTGTCTGGATGAATCTCAAGCGCTTGCTGCTTGTGGGAGACGCTGCTATTTATAGAGCCTTTCTCATATCGCCCTGATTCTGCTGAAAGATTCTCGCCTGTTTGCTGTCGTCGTCTGATCAGGTCTTGAGGAAATCAGTATCGTTCTCCTGATGTTACACACACACACACACACACACACACACACACACGCACGGGTTACGGCTGCTGATGTTGGACTCGTAGGGGATTTGCTTCATTCATTTACATCCTTCTGATGCTTAATTTGTGCCTGATGATGTTGATGAATGTTCCTCATGTCACTCATAGGAAGTTCATTTAATGTGAATCTTCATATCCAACCAAAGCACGTAATATTATAGTGTTTTAATGTGTAGTGTTCGATCAATACAGGTTTATCAATGACTGATGTCAATATCGAGTGATTAGGTGTCTGGTGCCACGCTGCAATAGTTAAGATTTATTAGTGTTTGTGAAAGTCTCTTCTGCTCTTCGGCTGCGTTTATTTGATCAAAATTACTGTAAAAAACGGTGAAATATTATTAACACGACAAACACACGCCTTCAGCAGTCCTGTCCACCCTGAAAACGCCAAACACACGCCAAACACACGCCAAACACACGCCAAACACACGGCTTCAGCAGTCCTGTCTGCCCTGAACACGCCAAACACACGCCAAACACACACCTTCAGCAGTCCTGTCCACCCTGAACACGCCAAACACATGCCAAACACACACCTTCAGCAGTCCTGTCCACCCTGAACACGCCAAACACACACCTTCAGCAGTCCTGTCCACCCTGAACACGCCAAACACACGCCAAACAAACACCTTCAGCAGTCCTATCCACCCTGAAAACGCCAAACACACACCTTCAGCAGTCCTGTCCACCCTGAACACGCCAAACACACACCTTCAGCAGTCCTGTCCACCCTGAACACGCCAAACACACACCTTCAGCAGTCCTGTCCACCCTGAACACGCCAAACACACGCCAAACAAACACCTTCAGCAGTCCTGTCCACCCTGAAAACGCCAAACACACGCCAAACACACGCCAAACACACGCCAAACACACGGCTTCAGCAGTCCTGTCTGCCCTGAACACGCCAAACACACGCCTTCAGCAGTCCTGTCCACCCTGAACACGCCAAACACACACCTTCAGCAGTCCTGTCCACCCTGAACACGCCAAACACACGCCAAACAAACACCTTCAGCAGTCCTGTCCACCCTGAAAATGCCAAACACACGCCAAACACACGCCAAACACACGGCTTCAGCAGTCCTGTCTGCCCTGAACACGCCAAACACACGCCTTCAGCAGTCCTGTCTGCCCTGAACACGCCAAACACACACCTTCAGCAGTCCTGTCCACCCTGAACACGCCAAACATACGCCAAACACACACCTTCAGCAGTCCTGTCTGCCCTGAACACGCCAAACACACGCCAAACACACGGCTTCAGCAGTCCTGTCTGCCCTGAACAAGCCAAACACACGCCAAACACACACCTTCAGCAGTCCTGTCCACCCTGAACACGCCAAACACACACCAAACACACACCTTCAGCAATCCTGTCCACCCTGAACACGCCAAACACACGCCAAACACACGCCTTCAGCAGTCCTGTCCACCCTGAACACGCCAAACACACGCCTTCACCAGTCCTGTCCATCCTGAACACGCCAAACACACGCCGAACTCACGCCAAACACACACCTTCAGCAGTCCTGTCCACCCTGAACACGCCAAACACACCCCAAACACACACCTTCAGCAGTCCTGTCCACCCTGAACACGCCAAAGACACGCCAAACACACACCTTCAGCAGTCCTGTCCACCCTTAACACGCCATGAACACGCCAAACACACGCCAAACACACACCTTCAGCAGTCCTGTCCACCCTGAACACGCCAAACACACGCCAAACACACGCCTTCACCAGTCCTGTCCATCCTGAACACGCCAAACACACGCCGAACTCACGCCAAACACACACCTTCAGCAGTCCTGTCCACCCTGAACATGCAAAACACACGCCAAACACACACCTTCACCAGTCCTGTCCACCCTGAACACGCCAAACACACGCCAAACACACACCTTCAGCAGTCCTGTCCACCCTGAACACGCCAAACACACGCCAAACACACGCCAAACAC
Source organism: Siphateles boraxobius (assembly GCF_051911475.1). Classification (NCBI taxonomy): domain Eukaryota; kingdom Metazoa; phylum Chordata; class Actinopteri; order Cypriniformes; family Leuciscidae; genus Siphateles; species Siphateles boraxobius. The sequence goes on along the minus strand of NW_027509012.1, from coordinate 145,833 downwards.
ACACCTTCAGCAGTCCTGTCCACCCTGAACACGCCAAACACATGCCAAACACACACCTTCACCAGTCCTGTCCACCCTGAACACGCCAAACACACGCCAAACACACACCTTCAGCAGTCCTGTCCACCCTGAACACGCCAAACACACGCCAAACACACGCCAAACACACGCCTTCAGCAGTCCTGTCCACCCTGAACACGCCAAACACACGCCAAACACACACCTTCACCAGTCCTGTCCACCCTGAACACGCCAAACACACGCCAAACACACACCTTCAGCAGTCCTGTCCACCCTGAACAAGCCAAACACACGCCAAACACACGCCAAACACACCTTCAGCAGTCCTGTCCACCCTGAACAAGCCAAACACACGCCAAACACACGCCAAACACAAGCCTTCAGCAGTCTTGTCCACCCTGAACACGCCAAACACACGCCAAACACACACCAAACACACGCCTTCAGCAGTCCTGTCCACCCTGAACACGCCAAACACACGCCTTCAGCAGTCCTGTCCACCCTGAACACACCAAACACACGTCAAACACACGCCTCCAGCAGTCCTGTCCGCTTAAGCGCTCAAATTGATGGTGTGTGTGAAGGACCGTGTGTGTGTGTGTGTGTGTGTGTGTGTGTGTGTGTGTGTGTGTGTGTGTGTGTGTGTGTGTGTGTGAGAGAGTCAGTGGTGGATCTGACTGGTTTCAGCTCTGGATGGCTTCCAGGCAGAGCCTCAGGGGTTTCAGCTCAACACCATTCCAGCATTTGTTCTGCAGGATCAAAGACTTTAGAGTTAAACAGAGTTAATGCCTCCAACACACTCACCGTTCACACATGAGACACACGCTAGAGGAATAAAGAGGACTTGACATATTTTATGTAGGTTTCCTGAAGTCTGAATCAAATCAAATGCAAATGTAGTCTCTGTCGATTTCATGTAAAGTTACACACTGCAAAAAAAAACATTTTTTTACTAATCCATCTTGATTTAAGAATTTTTTGACATTTGGACTGGAAACAAAACAAAAATACTGAGTAAGAAAAGCATTTTTAGCAGAGCAGTTAAAAGACTAAGGACCCTATTTTAATGATATAAGCTCATGGTCTACAGCGCACGGCTCAAGTGCACTTAGGGCGTCCGAATACATTTTTGCCAGTTTAACGACGGGGAAAATGGTGGGCGCTCACGGCGCTGGGCGCACAGACACGGTCGACCCTATTCTCTTTATGAGTAATGGGTGTGTTTTGTTTCTATTCTCTTTATGAGTAATGGGCTCGCGCCATGGCGGATTCGCTATTTAAATGGAATTTGCAAGCGGAAAAACTGAACGCCTCTCTAGCGAGGAAACAGATCTGCTTGTGCGTGAGGTTAAAGCTGTGTGTGTGTGTGTGTGTGTGTGTGTGTGTGAAATATTCCTGCCGGTACTGGAATCGTACCAGCAACCTTTGGGTCACCAGTCCAACTCTGTTACCATTAGGCCATGACTGCCCCAAGTTTGTGTGAATGACTGAGTTCGTGTGACTGAGACTGAGTTTGAGTCTCAAGACTGATTTTATGTGAAACTCATTACAACTAAGTTACGTAATCAGATTACTTTTTCAAGTAACTAGTAAAGTAACTTATTACCCATATCTGAGTTACTTTTTCAAATAAGTAGCGCAAGTTACTTTTTTCCCCATTTATTGACTGACAGCTCTCCTGTCCCAATGTTGAGAAAAATCGTAAGTGCAGAGGCGTTGTGTGTGTGTGTGTGTGTGTGTGTGTGTGTGTGTGTGTGTGTGTGTGTGTGTGTGTGTGTGTGTGTGGTGGTTAGCTAGACTAAATGTGAGCATGCATTTACATTAGTACTTACACAATAAACAGATTCAGGATTCCTCAAAATGAATAGAATCAATGATATGCAAAATCAGAATTTTCAAAATCAAAAAAGCGGGTGGGAAAAAAGTAACGCAAACGGAACGCATTACTTTTCTTAAAAAGTAACTAAGTAACACAATTAGTTACTTTTTAAGGGAGTAACGCAATATTGAAATGCATTACTTTTTAAAGTAACTTTCCTCAACACACCTGGTTTTCAGAACAGCAGCCCATGAGCCACAGATGCAGGCGCAAATGCATTTTCTATTTAAACAACATGGCGTAAGACGTGAAAATGAAAACTGCGTCGGGCCGAAACTGGCAAAACACACTTGCGCCGCCGCGCATGGTGTATGATAGGGCCCAATGTGGAGGTCAACCATGTTTCCACGAGAGCATTGAGGTGTTGGTCATCATGTGCTGATGGCACTAGTGAGAGATTAGTGTTGGAATCTGGGAACGCGTGCGCTGACGCTGATGATGATGCTCATGTTCAGTGAGTGTCAGTGAAGAGAAGCAGCAGACGGGGTCGAAGCTCAAGCTTGTTTGTAGAGTGAACTCCAGTGTTTCAGCTGTTAAGCATTAGTGTCATTTTCATACACATCTGCACTGACGGCAGCTTCGTTTAACATCGACGAGCTGCACAATCTGCCGTTGCCTCCGTAAGCGGCTTGTGTCCGAGAGCGTGTCGTTCGCCCATCTGTGACCCTCGACTCTCTCTCTGCAGATGTGCTGACCCTCGACAGCTGGAGCTCGAGACTGAGAGATTAACACTAACACTACTGACCCGGTGCTCTCAGGGTTGGGTCAGGGCTACTCATGTGTTCAGAGCTGGGTTACTCTACTGAGAGTTTACAACACAGGGCTTGGCACTTCCTTTCTCTCAATGTTATGAACAAGCGGTAATAGAACGTTCCTTTAAAGTTATCTGGTCTTTAATAATGTTCTCTAAATGTTAGAACAAAAACATTATTTATACATTGACCATGGAATGTTTTTCTGAAACTTTTCAGTTGGATGTTCGTCTGACGTTTTTTAAATGGATGCTTTACAGAGATAACAGGAAAATAATGCAATAAAAAAGTTTGTTAGTAGAAGAAAATAGCGTCACAGTCCAGCTTCAGTAAGTTCAGTGATGGTTCATTTTTGTTGTAAAAACAGTTATTAGTTTAGTTAATTTATATAAAGATATATTTATATATATCAGAAAGCCGAAGAGAGGGAAATCTACTTCATATATCGTACAGTATCTCAATGCAGAAACATTCTAGACATCGACACGCTTATTGTTCTTGCTAGACATCCTACAAAAACGTGGTTGATGAATGAATGAATATGTACGACAAAGCCTACTTTTCATAATCCAGAGAATGAAATCCTTTACCAATGGATTTTTTTATCGTTTTAAAAACTTCTTTTTTTTCTTGGTTATGCAAACATTCCACTGTATCATTCTTCAAACATTATGAGAATGTTACTTTGAATGTTCCCTGAACTGCCACTGTCGCCTTTGGCTTGTCTCGCTCGGTTGGGGACATTTAATTTAATGTTCAACAATATTTAGAATGTTTCTGCATTGAGATACTGTACGATATATGAAGTAGATTTCCCTCTCTTCGGCTTTCTGATCCATACAGTGCTCTTATATAATAAGATTTACTATAATACTAATTTACTGGAAAAGCCTCATATGGTCAATGATGTAACTGTTACATAGGTATTATATTTATAATACAGTGAATATAACATTTCTATGATGTCTTAAGTATTCACCAGTAGGGCTGTAAGCGTTTCACGAGTGTGCAGAAGTGGCTGTATGTGTCAGTGTTCACAAGACCTTATCCGTTACGAGTCAGTGTTCACAAGACCTTATCCGTCACGAGTCAGTGTTCACAAGACCTTATCCGTTACGAGTCAGTGTTCACAAGACCTTATCCGTCACGAGTCAGTGTTCACAAGACCTTATCCGTTACGAGTCAGTGTTCACAAGACCTTATCCGTCACGAGTCAGTGTTCACAAGACCTTATCCGTTACGAGTCAGTGTTCACAAGACCTTATCCGTTACGAGTCAGTGTTCACAAGACCTTATCTGTTACGAGTCAGTGTTCACAAGACCTTATCCGTTACGAGTCAGTGTTCACAAGACCTTATCGGTTACGAGTCAGTGTTCACAAGACCTTATCGGTTACGAGTCAGTGTTCACAAGACCTTATCCGTTACGAGTCAGTGTTCACAAGACCTTATCCGTTACGAGTCAGTGTTCACAAGACCTTATCCGTTACGAGTCAGTGTTCACAAGACCTTATCCGTTACGAGTCAGTGTTCACAAGACCTTATCCGTTACGAGTCAGTGTTAACAAGACCTTATCGGTTACGAGTCAGTGTTCACAAGACCTTACTCTTACGTGTCAGTGTTCACAAGACCTTATCCGTTACGAGTCAGTGTTCACAAGACCTTATCCGTTACGAGTCAGTGTTCACAAGACCTTATTCGTTACGAGTCAGTGTTCACAAGACCTTATCCGTTACGAGTCAGTGTTCACAAGACCTTACTCTTACGTGTCAGTGTTCACAAGACCTTATCGGTTACGAGTCAGTGTTCACAAGACCTTATCCGTTACGAGTCAGTGTTAACAAGACCTTATCGGTTACGAGTCAGTGTTCACAAGACCTTACTCTTACGTGTCAGTGTTCACAAGACCTTATCCGTTACGAGTCAGTGTTCACAAGACCTTATCCGTTACGAGTCAGTGTTCACAAGACCTTATCCGTTACGAGTCAGTGTTCACAAGACCTTATCGGTTACGAGTCAGTGTTCACAAGACCTTATCCGTTACGAGTCAGTGTTCACAAGACCTTATCGGTTACGAGTCAGTGTTCACAAGACCTTATCGGTTACGAGTCAGTGTTCACAAGACCTTACTCTTACGTGTCAGTGTTCACAAGACCTTATCCGTTACGAGTCAGTGTTCACAAGACCTTATCCGTTACGAGTCAGTGTTCACAAGACCTTATCGGTTACGAGTCAGTGTTCACAAGACCTTATCCGTTACGAGTCAGTGTTCACAAGACCTTATCGGTTACGAGTCAGTGTTCACAAGACCTTATCCGTTACGAGTCAGTGTTCACAAGACCTTATCCGTTACGAGTCAGTGTTCACAAGACCTTATCGGTTACGAGTCAGTGTTCACAAGACCTTACTCTTACGTGTCAGTGTTCACAAGACCTTATCCGTTACGAGTCAGTGTTCACAAGACCTTATCGGTTATGAGTCAGTGTTCACGAGACCTTATCCGTTACGAGTCCGTGTTCACAAGACCTTATCGGTTACGAGTCAGTGTTCACAAGACCTTATCCGTTACGAGTCCGTGTTCACAAGACCTTATTCATTACGAGTCAGTGTTCACAAGACCTTATCGGTTACGAGTCAGTGTTCACAAGACCTTATCCGTTACGAGTCAGTGTTCACAAGACCTTATCCGTTACGAGTCAGTGTTCACAAGACCTTATCGGTTACGAGTCAGTGTTCACAAGACCTTACTCTTACGTGTCAGTGTTCACAAGACCTTATCCGTTACGAGTCAGTGTTCACAAGACCTTATCGGTTACGAGTCAGTGTTCACAAGACCTTATCCGTTACGAGTCCGTGTTCACAAGACCTTATCGGTTACGAGTCAGTGTTCACAAGACCTTATCCATTACGAGTCAGTGTTCACAAGACCTTATCGGTTATGAGTCAGTGTTCACAAGACCTTATCCGTTACGAGTCCGTGTTCACAAGACCTTATCGGTTACGAGTCCGTGTTCACAAGACCTTATCGGTTACGAGTCAGTGTTCACAAGACCTTATCCGTTACGAGTCCGTGTTCACAAGACCTTATCGGTTACGAGTCAGTGTTCACAAGACCTTATCCGTTACGAGTCAGTGTTCACAAGACCTTATCCGTTACGAGTCCGTGTTCACAAGACCTTATCGGTTACGAGTCCGTGTTCACAAGACCTTATCCGTTACGAGTCCGTGTTCACAAGACCTTATCCGTTACGAGTCCGTGTTCACAAGACCTTATCGGTTACGAGTCCGTGTTCACAAGACCTTATCGGTTACGAGTCAGTGTTCACAAGACCTTATCCGTTACGAGTCCGTGTTCACAAGACCTTATCGGTTACGAGTCAGTGTTCACAAGACCTTATCCGTTACGAGTCAGTGTTCACAAGACCTTATCCGTTACGAGTCAGTGTTCACAAGACCTTATCGGTTATGAGTCAGTGTTCACAAGACCTTATCCGTTACGAGTCAGTGTTCACAAGACCTTATTCGTTACGAGTCAGTGTTCACAAGACCTTATCCGTTACGAGTCAGTGTTCACAAGACCTTATCGGTTATGAGTCAGTGTTCACGAGACCTTATCCGTTACGAGTCCGTGTTCACAAGACCTTATCGGTTACGAGTCAGTGTTCACAAGACCTTATTCGTTACGAGTCAGTGTTCACAAGACCTTATTCGTTACGAGTCAGTGTTCACAAGACCTTATTCGTTACGAGTGTTATAAGGGCTGAGACGTCGATCAGGAGACGCACAGGTTAACTTGAATCAGGTGCGTTGTGGAATTTCTACTTCAAATGCTTGAAACTTTGTATTACTAGCTTTTCTCATGTTTATTGCCTCTTTAAGATGAAGCGCTTGTTCAATTCCTTTGTAAGTGGCTTTGCATAAAAGCATCTGCTAAATGAATAAAACTAGCATATAATTTTTTTGCATTACAATAATGAGAATTTGATTAAATGGGTTTAATTTGACAAGAAAATTATGTCATAGTACAGAACAGACTTAATTTTCTATGTTTTAATCTTGCATGCATTAGTAATTTACATCAGGTAATGAATGACGTTTTTCTTCATGTTTGACCTCCGCTCAGGGTCACATGACCGCCGGCCACCAATCCTGGTTTCTGGCTGCTTTGGATGGTTGCCATAGAAACCATATTCCCAGCGGCCACTGGTCTAATCTGTGGACTCTACAATCACAGCCAACAGTGGTGAAGATACTGAGAGCGGGCGAGCGAGAGAGAGAGTGTGTGTGTGTGTGTGTGTGTGTGTGTGTATGAGTGAGAGAAAGAGAATGTGAGAGAGGTTGACTAGGCAACAGTAAGACAAGATACGCCTCGATGCACCAAAGATAAATAACAGCTTCAGATATAGAGAGAAAGTCAGAAAGCCTCAGTGCTGCTGTTAATCTTCATGTCAATCACGTAATCGCTCGAAGAAGCAGCTTTCCTTTCTTGGGTTAAAGATTCTGTATGTAACATTTTTACTCTACTAAAGCATAAAAATACCATAATATGTTTGCAGATATTTAGGAAATACGCTGAGTTCACATACTTGCTTCTCTGATTAACATTTCTACAGCCAGTTCTTTTATTTAGTATTTTACACGTTCCGTGTTGTCAGTCGGTTTTTGCTTTGGTCTGTGACTCCGCCCACTGCCAGTTCAGCCAATAGTGCTTCTTCACCCCGGGATGCCAGTTGCCAGGAAACACCGTGTATTGTAGCCTTGGAAACCAGCAAACAAACTGTGTCAGAGATTGCAGTTTCCACACAACCTAAAAAGCCTCGGTATCCATCTAAAAATCTCTATGAACGAGAGCATATTAAAACGCGGATAAATCACCTCATCAACTTACAGTCTGAGTCTCCTCGGCTTTCGCTGTCCATCGCGCTCTTTCCTGTTGCGTGAACGTCGAGTCTGAGGAGGCGGGGAAACAATGATCTCTGATATTTAGAACCTGGACTGCAGTACTGATGTCCACCACTAGTTTAACATTTGAAAAATTGGATGTTTTGAACGTTCACAGAACATTCAGAAATAAAGTTTGCGTAACGTAATGGCAACTTTATCAAAACATATATTTCTGTGAGCTGGTCAGTGACACTGAACACACTGAACCAGATGTTGATAAAACACATTCTGTGACGTGTGTGTCTGACCGATCTTTCTCATGGTAAAATCACTGTAACTCACGGCCTCTTGCTGCTTTATTAGACAATAGTTTTTGAGTGTTATATAACATTTGTTCATTTAAATCTCCCATGTCGTGTCTGATTGTAGGAACACCGGATCAGACCGCTGAGGATTATGAAAACCAGGACATGAAGCTCAAACACATCTAGAAAAAAGAGAAGCGAGTGCGGTGAGTATCTGTAGACTGTGTGTGTGTGTGTGTGTGTGTGTGTGTGTGTGTGTGTGTGTGTGCTGGATAATGACATCCCTTCATTCCCTCTATTTCTGTACGTGCCGTCTCCTCCAGCGTGTGATTTGCATGTGTCACGGGATCGACTGAACTTTGATGAGGCCTGACAGAAAACGCAGACGCGTTTCCTGGAGCGAAGGAAATAAACTCATTTTAGAAAGTGTTCGTTTCGCACTTTACCTTTGATGGGCGACTGCACAGATGCCATCTAAATAAAGTAATCATTACGAAAAATAAATAATCGTTTTTGTGAGTAATAAGCTCTCATCCTGTATCGAATAATCACGTTTTTACATTGGACTGCGCTACTTTGTTTTTCAATGTATGAGCGTTGCGTCTTTTTTCTGTTTTTCAATGCAAAACCGCTTTCTGTGTGAACCAGCCCTAAGAAGCAGAAATGGCCAAATCAGTATTTCCATCATGTCTAGACCTTATGCAAATACAGATATACTTTAATTCCAGGTAAGATAATCACCTCATGTGCAACTTAATAAAAAACAAGATACCGCACATATTAGACAGGAGATCTGAGCAGAAGGGAGAAAAACAGCTAGCATGTCTAGCCCAGAAATACACATACGTTTGTCAGAGTAGAACTAAACTAAATGTCTGGTCTGAATAGAATACATGCATATGACTACAACTATGAGTGAATGTTATTAAAAGATGCAATAGACAAAAAGCATAAATGGATAATGTTTGAAAGGATTAATTATAAAAATAACCATAAAAGAATAATCGTAATAATCATGGGAATTGGAAGAGTTCTGTTAACTCTGCTAAACCATAATGCTAAAACTGAAACTAAATATATAAAAGCTAAATAAAAATGTGTTAAAAAAAAAAAGCTAAACGAAAACAAACCATTAATGAAACTAACTAAAACTAAACTGAAATTTATAGGAAATTTGAAAATGATATTAAAATAAATACTAATGTAAAAATGTAAACCTATAATAAGCTTGAGTTGCACATTAGCATTAGTGCAGCGCCTCTGAGATCAGTGTTTTAGAGTATGTAGTTTAGAAGTAGTTCTACAATACAAGCGTCTGTGAGTATATGCTGGATCTGTTCATGTGTTTCCCAGAGGAATCAGCAGATCCTGACGGAGCGCTAGAGATTACGCTAGCACTGGAGCACGCTAGCACTGGAGCACGCTTTAGAAATGTTGGCCCATATTGATAGGATAACATCTTGCAGTTGATGGAGGTTTGTGGGATGCCCATCCAGGGCACGAAGCTCCCGTTCCACCACATCCCAAAGATGCTCTATTGGGTTGAGATCTGGTGACTGTGGGGGCCATTTTTGTACAGTGAACTCAATGTCATGTTCAAGAAACCAATTTGAAATGATTCGAGCTTTGTGACATGGTGCATTATCCTGCTGGAAGTAGCCATCAGAGGATGGGTACATGGTGGCCATACAGGGATGGACATGGTCAGAAACAATGCTCAGGTAGCATTTAAACGATGCCCAATTGGCACTAAGGGGCCTTCTTTTTCCTATTTGTAGTGGAGATGAGTAGTACCCGGTGGGGTCTTCTGCTGTTGTAGCCCATCCGCCTCAAGGTTGTGCGTGTTGTGGCTTCACAAATGCTTTGCTGCATACCTCGGTTGTAACGAGTGGTTATTTCAGTCAAAGTTGCTCTTCTATCAGCTTGAATCAGTCGGCCCATTCTCCTCTGACCTCTAGCATCAGCAAGGCATTTTCCCCCACAGGACTGCCGCATACTGGATGTTTTTCCCTTTTCACACCATTCTTTGTAAACCCTAGAAATGGTTGTGCGTGAAAATCCCAGTAACTGAGCAGATTGTGAAATACTCAGACCGGCCCGTCTGGCACCAACAACCATGCCACGCTCAAAATTGCTTAAATCACCTTTCTTTCCCATTCTGACATTCAGTTTGGAGTTCAGGAGATTGTCTTGACCAGGACTACACCCCTAAATTCATTGAAGCAACTGCTAAGCAATAATGGTTGATTAGATAATTGCATTAATGAGAAATTGAACAGGTGTTCTTAATAATCCTTTAGGTGAGTGTATATATATATATATATAACCACAGGGAATGTGTTTGAGTGTCTGACGCCACACACACTTCTCAATCCTCAGCCCTGGTTCTCATGTTTGGGTTCTCCTTCTATTATTGTTCACGTGAATGAAAAGTGCATAATGTATCCTGATGGATATGGGATATCTTGACGATCCGCACATTCAGCGCTGGAGGAGAATAATGGACTGAGTAAACACTAGGGGTGTAACAATACATCGATATGGATCGATGCATCGATCAAATGTCTAACGATACGATGCATCGATGCCACACATAAAATATCGATATACGGAACCTTTATTTTGACACTCTCCACATCCTCACATAACTTTTCTCTGCTGAAATAGACGGCTGACAAGATTGACCCAACAAAAGCCAGAATTTTTCACTGTCAGTGCATCGCGAGTTTATGTTTTACAGCAGAAACGACACGCACCCTTCTTGTTTGTGAAAACAACCCGAAAAGTCTGTTTTAGCGAATCAGTGCGCAGTATTCAGGTCAGGTGACAAGGCTGATAGTCACTTTGAAAAGACGCGCTAGCTGAGAGAAGTTTCGACAAAGCTGATTAAAAATGTATCCAGGATGGATTTCAACGAACTTGATGAACCCGTAATATCTTCTTTGGGGCGTAAAAAGGAAAATAAAAGCTTAAACTTTTTCACGGAATCTTCCTAAAACAGCACGTTAGTGGTGAGGGAAAAGCTCTCTGTATTGCGTGTACGTTAATCACAACAACAAATGTTTGACGCGCCTATGTCAGCTGAGGAGATTAACGTTACAAAGATTAAAAGTGTTTTAGTTATCTGCTTTTGCCACACTATCTATCTATCTCTATATATATATATAAATACTTTCAATGAACTTTAATTTTATAAGTTACCTGTATTTTTTTTTGTTATTATTACATCAGAACAACCCAGCTGCAGTTTGATTGATATTCAAATGCCCAAAAAAAAAAACTAAAAAAACATGATATATGAAAGTAAACAAGAACGGAGTTATCTGTTTTTACAAATGAACTCTTCTGTTATAGAGTTAAATTGCAAAAACAGATAATTCCGTTCTTGTTCATTTTCATATATCATGTTTTTTTTTTCACTTGTAACTTGTAACAAACAACTTGCAAATGTCCCAATTGGAGAGAGGGTGTGCAATTTTCAAACAGTTTAATTAAACTTTCATGTTATATATTTTTGGATGCATTTGTGAGTTAGTAAACGTAACTGGTTGTGTACACCTGGCACATAATATCTAAATATCGATAAATTGATTGAGACAGCCCTGAATCGAATCGAATCGTAATTGTATCGCAGAATTTTTTGAGGTATCGGGAAATATCATATCGCTGAATCAGATAATCGATATCGTATCATATCGTGATGAACTGTCCGATTTACACCCCTAGTAAACACTGATGCTTTGCAGTCCCTCGCTCTCGGGGGAATGCGTCCGATCCAGAGGCGATGCGATAAGATTCCAGCGACAGATCTTTATTCTGTCCACACTAGATGCGTCAAAATCAGTCAAACCCCACAGCCAATCAGAGCAGCGTGTGGGCGGAGTCTCGCGGCACCCGAGAGTAATCCTGACGGCACTCTCAAGAAAATAAATACATAATTCACAAATATTACACCATTTAGACATTATTAAAACTACATAGGCTACTGAATTACTAAAACAATCTTTGTCAAAGAATACACTTGTTTGTTCACAGTTTGAACGTTCTTGTTTCCATTTGTTTAATATCAAGATCTGAGGTGAATTATCCAGGAGCACTGATGATATTCAAAGTCACATTACACGCTTTTGACATTAAATAAAGCACATAAACAGTACCTGAGATTATCATTGCCACACTTTGTGTTTGTTGTTCCAGCGTGCGTCGCTGAAAAATAGAAACCGTTTCTAAAATATAATCGTCGCATGTCATGGCTGGTTAGCACGAACTCTGATTAACGTGGAAAGACACTTTTAACACGCGCGCGTGTCTGTGTGTGTGTGTGTGTAGTTAGCACACGGTGGGATGTGAAGGCCAGAGAGTAAACACACAATGCCTGGGAAGCTTTTCAATAATTAATGGGTTCTCTTGTAAAAAATCCATATCTATATAAGTGTAGTGATGATGAGAGGCTTGAGATGAGTGTGTTGTTGTACACAAGCACTTTACTCACGACTGTTTGAGTGTGTGTTTATTCTAATCAGAGTCCAGACCATAAAAGCATTTACTCTATATTAAACATCCGCTGTAATGAGCCGCATCTGCGCCGGATCGAAACCGCATCAGAAAGCGGCTTGGCTCGCAGCAGTGATGAACGGTTGCCTTCAACATTGCAGTTTATTGTGCAACCATACTGTATTTTTGTTGTATATGTTTTTTTTTACACCATATAAATGCAAGATTCTGCGTTATTTCTACACCGAAAAAAATAATGTTCTTCCTCAGTGTTTCTGTCTTGTTTTCCAGCACAAATATCTAAAAATTCTTAAATCAAGAGTCATTTTCTTGAGAAGCATTTATTAATATTGTCATAAGTAACATTTATTAATATTGTTCTAAGTAACATTTATTAATATTGTCGTAAGTAACATTTATTAATATTGTCGTAAGTAACATTTGTTTATATTTTTAAAAGTAACATTTATTAATATTTTTCTAAGTAACATTTATTAATATTGTCGTAAGTAACATTTTTTTATATTTTTAAAAGTAACATTTATTAATATTGGCATAAGTAACATTTATTAATATTGGCATAAGTAACATTTATTAATATTATCATAATAACATGTATTAATATTGGCATAAGTAACATTTATTAATATTATCATAAGTAAAATGTATTAATATTGGCATAAGTAACATTTATTAATATTATCATAAGTAAAATGTATTAATATTGGCATAAGTAACATTTATGAATATTGATGTAAATAGAATTTACTAATATTGTCGTAAGAAAAATGAGTTAACTTGTTGTAACATTTATTGATATCATCATAAGTAACATTTATGAATATTGTCATGAATAGCATTTATTGATATTGCCACAAGCAACATTTATAAATAATGTTGTAAATAGATATTGTCGTCTTCATCTTCTGTCAGATATTTTGAGCTTTATAACCCCTTCTTGAACGGCTTCAGTGCTGTTTGTATCTCGACAGATGCTGATTACACTGTGTGTGTGTGTGTGTGTGTGTGTGTGTGTGTGTGTGTGTGTGTGTGTGTGTGTGTGTGTGTGTGTGTGTGTGTGTGTGTGTGTGTGTGTGCTCCACAGAAGCGTCGAGGGTCATGGCTGTGCGGGTCGACAGAGCTCCTCTCCTCTCGATGCTCATCTTCATCTTCTTCTTCTTCTGCCAGAACTCCTGCGACGCCTTGAGTAGGTCTAACACACTGGTGTTGGTATGGTAACAATGCAATGTCCTTTTGTGATGGGATGTCGTCATGGAAACTAAGCAGAGGCTGATGCTGTTTTACTGCAATGAATTATTAAAGCAGAAAGATTCATGTCTGGTGGACGCTGGAATGAAATTGAGTCGAACTCTTTTGAATAGCTTTGCATTCTCACCGCAAAATACTGAAGAATCAGCTTTATTCCTCCAGCGCTTCACGCAGGACAGAACGCTTCACAGTAATAAACAGGAGAATATCAGAATCAGTGATGAATCTTCATCAGATATGAGACACAATCAGATTCTGCTGTAAAGCAGCTCTACAGAAGATCATAGAATTATTATTCACATCAGTTCAGTGTTGATTCAGTTCCGTGTTGATTCAGTTCAGTGTTGATTCAGTTCAGTGTTGATTCAGTTCAGTTCAGTGTTGATTCAGTTCAGTTCAGTGTTGATTCAGTTCAGTTCAGTGTTGATTCAGTTCAGTGTTGATTCAGTTCAGTGTTGATTTAGTTCAGTTCAGTGTTGATTCAGTTCAGTGTTGATTCAGTTCAGTGTTGATTCAGTTCAGTGTTGATTCAGTTCAGTGTTGATTCAGTTCAGTTCAGTGTTGATTCAGTTCAGTGTTGATTCAGTTCAGTGTTGATTTAGTTCAGTTCAGTGTTGATTCACATCAGTTCAGTGTTGATTCAGTTCAGTTCAGTGTTGATTCAGTTCAGTGTTGATTTAGTTCAGTGTTGATTCAGTTCAGTTCAGTGTTGATTCAGTTCAGTGTTGATTCAGTTCAGTGTTGATTCAGTTCAGTGTTGATTCAGTTCAGTGTTGATTCAGTTCAGTGTTGATTCAGTTCAGTGTTGATTCAGTTCAGTTCAGTGTTGATTCAGTTCAGTGTTGATTCAGTTCAGTGTTGATTCAGTTCAGTGTTGATTCAGTTCAGTTCAGTTCAGTGTTGATTCAGTTCAGTGTTGATTTAGTTCAGTTCAGTGTTGATTCACATCAGTTCAGTGTTGATTCAGTTCAGTGTTCACTCAGTTCGGTTCAGTGTTCATTCAGAAAAAGATAAACTATACGAGTGCGGATTAGAACCCGTAACCTCTGACACGCTTGGCAGAAGATCTCCCACTAGACCATTTAAGAACTCAAAAAATTTTTGAAAAAATTTGGATCGATGCATTTATTTAAGGGTTGAGAGCGGCTGCACACCAGGCCGCCGGATGGTGTTGCTCAGAACTCGCAATGTATAACTGTTATCAGACCGTACTCGCGGCCTCGAAACACTACCGGCCCACCGGGAAAATCCCGACTCTCCTGACTGCCACTCGACTGATGGAGGCGTTTCAGGAGTTCAGAAACACTACTCTGATATAGAGATGAACTGGAGCTTTCTCATGATCAAACAGCAACACTACACACTGAACACAGCTGCAGAAGAGGAACAGCTCTAGTGGAGCTCTTTCTATAGGTGAATATCTGCTCTTTAATATAAAATAACACGTTAAACAAGTGGAAAAGAAATAAGAGAGCAGAGTAAATTAAGTGGGATCAGCTTTCAGGCTTTTAATTCTGATGCTTCCTCACACACACACACACACACACACACACACACACACACACACACACACACACACACACACACCTGCAGGTGTGTGTGGGTTTCATGTTGAACGTCACAGGATCAGCCTCGGCTCGCTGTAACTCACCGCTATGGCAACAGGACACCACAGAAATGTACTCAGAGCACCGTATCCACTACAGCTGTGTGTGTGTGTGTATGTGTATGTGTGTGTGTGTGTGTGTGTGTGTGTGTGTGTGTGTGTGTGTGTGTGTGTGTGTGTGAGAGAGAGAGAGAGAGAGTGTGAGTGTGTTAAGTCAAGTCACCTTTATTTATATAGCACTTTATACAATACAAATCTCTTCAAAGCAGCTTTACAGAGATAACAGGAAAACAATGCATTTCGTGTGTTGTTCAGCTGAAGTTGTAAAGATCATCAATTATTAAATTTGGTCATTTCATCTATAAAGCAGTTATGCAAAAAAAAAAAAAAAAAGAAGATGTTATCTCCAGCTCAGCTCAGTTCTCATACAGCAGCGTCAGTCACATCAATAATATTGTTGAGTATTAAGTGTCCCCAACTAAGCAAGCCAGAGGCTAACCCAAACTCCATCAGTGACAGAATGGAGGAACAAACCTCACGAGAAGCCAGACTCAGTCGCTCAGTCCTCCTCTGGCCAACCAACGAACACTGTGTGATTATAATTCAGGCAGAGTTCAGATCAGCATTGGTAGCATTCAAATATTCATCCAGTTCCTTTTGCTTGAAGATTCATTCATCCTTGAGTGTCTCCTGAGAGTCTGTGCCGACACAGGACTATAATGGGTTAAGAGCTCGCTCAAGTACTGGGGAGCTAAACCATTTAGTGCTTTGTAAGTAATCAGCAATATTTTAAAATCTATACGATGTTTAATAGGGAGCCAATGCAGTGTTGACAGAACCGGGCTAATATGGTCGTACTTCCTGGTTCTGGTAAGAACTCTAGCGGCTGCGTTTTGAACTAGCTGTAGTTTGTTTATTAAGCGTGCAGGGCAACCACCCAGTAGAGCATTACAATAATCTAGCCTTGATGTCATGAACGCATGAACTAGTTGTTCCGCATTTGTCATTGAGAGCATATGACGTAATTTAGATATATTTTTAAGATGGAAGTTTTAAGACAGAAAAAATTAGTTACTGTTTAGTTTTACAGATGCTAGAAATGTGGCTTTCAGATGAAAGATATCAAAGAGCACACACACACACACGTGTGTGTGTGTGTGTGTGTGTGTGTGTGTGTGTGTGTGTGTGTGTGTGTGTGTGTGTGTGTGTGTGTGTGTGTGTTGTGTGTGAGAGTGTCCTCGCTGTACCACGGCGTTGGAATATTTTCTTTAATCTTCATATGGGCGGCAGTGGCTCAGTGGTTCATGTAGGTTGTCTACAAACCGAAAGGTTGGTCATTCGATCCCCGGTTCCACCTGACCAAGTGTCGAGGTGTCCATGAGCAAGACACATAACCCCAGCTGCTCTCGACGAGCTGGATGGCGCCTTGCATGGCTGACACCGCCGTCGCTGTATGAATGCGTGAATGAATGTGAGGCAAGATGTAAAGCGCTTTGTTGGCCAATGGGTCTGTTAAAGCGCTATATAAATGCAGTCCATTTACCATTTAAGCGCAACGAAGCAACTGTGTCTAAAGTGCTGGAAAAGCGAGAGTTAAAAGTTTCTGTCGCAATATCGAGTTCTGCTAAACTATCTGGGATGCTGAGATGATGACACTGATTATTATTAATAAAGCGATATTTAGTGGAAGAAGTGATAGGTCTAACATAACACGGAGTTTACACGAGACTAGAAGTTTACATGAGACTAGATAATGATCTGAGATGTTGTCGCTCTGCTGCAGAAATTCAACAGCATCAACATCTATTCCATGTGATAATATTAGATCTAGAGTATGATTACGACAATGAGTAGGTCCTGACACGTGTTGTCTAACTCCAATAGAGTTAAGAATGTCTTTAAAAGCCAATCCCATTGCATCTTTTCCATTATCTACATGTATATTAAAATCACCAACAATTAGGACTTTATTTGCAGGCAGTACTAACTCTGATAGAAAGTCAGCAAATTCTTTGATAAAGTCTGTATGGTGCCCTGGTGGCCTGTATACAGTAGCCAGCACAAACGTCTAAAACGTGATTTATCATTTACACTAGATAGGGTTACATTAAGCACCAACACTTCAAAAGAATTATATTTAAAAGAAGACTTCTCAGTAATTCTGAAGATGTTACTATAAATTACAGCAACACCTGCCCCTTTGCCTTTCAGGCGAGGTTCATGTTTATAACAGTAATCATGAGGGGTGGACTCATTTAAAATAATGTAATCGTCTAGTTTTAGCCAGGTTTCTGTCAAACACAGCGTATCTAGGTTATAATCTGTAATCATATCATTAACAATAAGTGCTTTTGAAGTAAGGGATCGAATATTTAACAACCCGAGCTTTATCATTTGTTAATCTGTATTATATCTGTATTTTATTTGTTGAACATCAATTACATTTTTACCCTTAAATGGGTTTGGGAGTTTTTTGTATGTCCTAATTCAGGGAACAGACACAGTCTCTATATGATGATATCTAGGTGAAAGAGTTTCTATGTGATGGGATTTATCTTATTTCAGGACGTGTGTGTGTGTGTGTGTGTGTGGGTGTGTGTGTTGTATAAGCTGATCCTCTCGCTTCCAGAGTCGAGTGTTTAGTGGCCTTTTATGAATCAGTCTGAGAGTTAGGCGGGTGTTTATTGCATCATTCACAGACTCTTTATGCTCTTACTGATATCAGGACGAGTAAAAGTGCCATGCTTCTCTATTTCACTGTCATTAGATCAATATGGATCTTTCAATAGCCAGACAACTCAGAGCAGACTGATATTATAATGTCATTATATGTCCAGTCAGCTTTATTACTCCAGCGCTTTGTACAGGGGAGATCGTTTCACAGCAATAAACAGGAAAATATCAGAATCAATGATGAAACTTGATCAAATATGAGACAAATTCAAATTCAGCTGTAAACAGCTCTACAGAAGATCATAGAGTTATTATTCACATCAACTGATCGGATCTATTGTTCTTACAGCGTTTATTACTAAATATTTAGTGTCTTTTCTATACAAAATATTTGAAAAAAAATTGTTCACTGGTTAGCTGTGCTGTAACTCTCCCAGAATGCTTTGCTCT
>NW_027509012.1:117500-122500 GCF_051911475.1 Siphateles boraxobius | reverse complement strand
TGACCCCTGACCCCTGTGAGACTGGTTAACCTGTTGTAGAATAAGAAGGAGTGTGTAGGTCACACTGGTCTGATGTAAATGTCCCCAGTATAAGCGGATCCTGGCCTTTACGCTGCTGTTTACTGCCCCTCCTCATCTCCGCTGACTCTCTAATTAAGGCCAAACAAATAATTAGCGGCGCTGCTAACACGCGGCTGTGTAACTTGTAATTGATGGTTAGGTGAGCGTGTGCGCAGTGATTATGATGGTACATAATTACAGCATTCCAGTGCCAGGCGTGTGTGTTGCTCCCATTTACCTCTGATAATCTCAGTGGTTTTGAGGAGACGACTGGTTTATTTATACCAGCGTAATGAATCCGCCCACTGACAGTGATATCTGTGCAGGAGGGTGTGAGCCAGTCAGATCACGTCATCTCAAGTAAGTGGGCCGCTAATGTGAACAGATGCGAGGAGTAGTTTTTAATCACTGCCTCCCAAACACTGAGAAGGACGTTTATTAATGTTTAATGTTTTTGAACCTGGAACGTAAATGTAACGAGGTATAGTTCATGGAAGAAGGAGGCGCCGCTCTCTCACGGCCCTCGGCCTCGTCCTGCTCGCCACAGGAAAATAAAGCAGTGTTTGTTTTTTAAACTGGGGTTTGGAGAAAAGTCTAGAGTAAACTGTAAAAATTATATTTCTGTATATTATATTCCTTTGCGAGGATGATCATATTTGGTGGTTTTGGTTTATTGATCAGCCTCACATACAGCGATGATGGCTTAGCCTCTGTTATTTCTGTTATTCTGTTACCATAACTATAACCATAACTACATCAGCGTTAACTCAAAGAGACATAACTATAACCATAACTATTCTGATTCTGATTGGCTGTCAGTTTATCGTTCATCAGCTGTAGTGTGTGTGTGTAGTGTGTGTGAAAAAATCGCTCTGAAAGTGATTCCAGCGATATCGTTCCTCTGTCGTTATCGTTATAGTTGTGTTGTGAACTCTCTATTCTTTTACACCCAAAACGATTTTTGGAATTATATCTTTTCTTTTTATCATAATAGTTATTTTCCTGCTCTGCACATTATGTAAGTGCAGTTACTTCTTCTTCTCTAGCCTGCTTCCTAATTTAGTTTTCTAATAAACCTGGCATTGTATTTTATGAATATTCTTGTTCTTTGACATTTGCTCTTGCTCATCATTTGTAAACCATTTTATGCATATGTCTAAATGCATGAATGTAAACACACTGATGCTGAAATATTTCTGATAAATCCTTGTCTGATGCTGGAGTTTACGGTACACCGATGTGATGATAATATTTCAGCATGCACGTCATGTGTGTTTTCTATTAGCTGCTCAATCTCAATCTAACGATTGACGAATCAATCACTCTTTCTGATCGAATCTGTCAAACAGTTTTGCAATAAGGTCTGAATCTTCGTGATTCAGTGGGATTCATGCAGACACCTCACACCAAAAATAATAGCAGGATACCTTATAAGATGATGTTCATATTTAGGGTCTTTTGTCATTTGACAGCAGAGAAACAGCAAGACTAATGTATATAACTGTATCTATATCAGTGTCCAGTGTCTGTGCCCCAGTAGTGATGAAAGGCCACGAGCCTTGAGGGATCCTCTGAGCGTCTCCTCCACTCATTAAAGGTTTGGTTCTGTGTGTTTCAGAGGACCTGCTGCCCACCGGCTTCCCCAGTATCGACATGGGCCCTCAGCTGAAGGTGGTGGAGAGAACCAGAACCGCCACCATGCTGTGCGCCGCCAGCGGGATCCCCGACCCCGAGATCTCCTGGTTCAAAGACTTTCTCCCTGTGGAGCCGGCGCTCAGCCAAGGCCGAATCAAGCAGCTGCGATCAGGTACGATCCTCACAAGATATTACGTGAGGAGGTTTCTGGTCTAATATTTGCAATCTCTGTTTTTTCAGAATTAAGTAGTAGGAAATTACTAGTCATCCAGTTTTTAATATCAGCTATGCATTCCGTTAATTTGGTGAATTGGTGAGTTTCGTCAGGTTTGGAAGAAATATAGAGCTGAGTATCATCAGCATAACAGTGAAAACTAATTCCATGTTTCCTAATGATATCTCCTAACGGTAGCATGTACAGAGTGAACAGCAGCGGTCCTAGTACTGAGCCTTGTGGTACGCCATACTGAACTTGTGATCGATAAGACATCTCTTCATTTACTGCTACAAACTGATAACGGTCAGATAAATATGATTTAAACCATGTTAATGCAATTCCACTAATGCCAACATAGTTTTCGAGTCTATTTAAAAGAATCTTCCTCTTCTAATGAGCTCCGTGCTTTAACCTGTGAACCGTCACATACACATTTTACAGAACGTATCTTGCTTTGGTATACAGACCTACACTCTTAGAAAAAGGATCAATGGAGTTCTATATTGAACTCTTGGGTTCTTGACCCAGTTTTAAACAAGAGTGTAAGTTTGGTCTCTGAAGAAACACTTATTGCAGATCTGAAAGCACTTAAAAACATGAAAAAGTCAAAAATGTTATAGAAGTTTAAGTTTACCGTAAAGCAAATGTAATGCAATGTATTTAAATTGTTATAAAATCAAAGTTGTATGTCCAACCAAGATTCAAATTTTTAGTTTATACCACAAAAATGTAGCCGCTAAAAGGTTTTAAAATGCCGTTTCCATGTTAACATAATGCCCAATTTCAAAACAGTGAATTTTGAGTGTTTAAAGTCCCCCTCTAGTCAATAATTGTATCCCTTAAAACTCATCTTTGATCACCAAAATGACATATTTAAAAAAAAAAAATCCTTGAAAAAAACTTCTTCATGCCTTAAAATATCTTGAATGTAACTCGACACCCTCGCCTCATTTAGTATTCGCGGTTCTAAGAATATGCAAATGAGCCCCGCCTCCACTCACTCAGAGATCCACTCGTTGACGATCACACGTTGATCTGATTGGTTACAAGGTCGTTTGTGACGTCAGAAACACCAGCGATTTCAAACCGTGTTTTTGAGACTGTCTTTGGTTCACTGCAGTTTTAAGCAGAAAATACTCAGCAATGCTGTCGACTTATGAATTTACACATGGTTTGTCTTAAAGCATATTAAAAACACCACATAGACACATAAACAACATTAAAGCTGGATTTTCACAACAGGGGGACTTTTAGTCTTGAAATGAGACCTAATATATGATGATTGCTAAACTATGCAATAGTGTGGGAGTGACACACTGACAGTAAACATGTTAAACTGCCTGAATGTCCCGGTGTGATTGTGGATCAATGGCCTCTCGTATGAAGGCGTTTCAAATCAGCCCTAATAACTCTTCAGCGCGTGGACTGATGAAGTGAGGGATTAGCAGGTCTCCTCTCTATTACGCTGGGGTTTGGATAGGTGATAATTCCTGAAATGACCACTTACTTCAAGACTCGAACCGCAGCTGGAGATCCAAGCGTTTGATTTGATGACTTTGACTGTAATGTGGAGTCCGAAACGATGGGATGGAAATGTTCTTGATTTGTGCTGTTCTCTAAACACATGTCGAGTGAATACTGGTATGGAATTCGTTGTTGGATGTGTTTTTAAACTTTGATTCATCCTGTACTAGTTTAACATGAACCTACACATGACTGATTCACCCTGTACGATTCTCACGTACATTATTATACATTCTTTAAAACTAAAGCTTTCAAAAGAGATTTTTCACTCTGATGCAATAGAAGAACTGTTTTGGTTCTACACAGAACCTTTCAGTGATCAGCTCTTAAACACCTCAGGAACTGTGGACACTTGTGTAGAAGTTCAACATGATGATGATGAGATGATCACTGTAACTCCACAACAACTACATAAATGTCTCCACTAACATTCAGAAACTCTTCCTGAGTCTCTCCGTAAGGCTGCACTCGCTACTGGTTATTCTGGGATTCTGGATGAGTGAGATTGGCCTGTTTTGTTATTACCGGAGTTTCTGAAGCTCGTGTAAAGACTCCACCCTCTTCTGAATGGAGGCGGAGCTGCAGCTCATTTGCATTTAAAGAGACACACACAGAAATTTGCTAAGCTATAATAAATGATCTGGTATTTTGAGCTGAAATTTCACACACACATTATCGAGACACCAGAGATTTATATTACATCATGTGCAAGGGGCATAAGGGATCGTTCGGTATTTATGGAAAGGGCCACCGGAGGAAAATAGGGGAGGGTCATCTCTTTTTATTCTTTGTTGAGGGGAGGGTCATTCAACTTGTTTTAGTCTAGGGGGAGGGGGCACCTAACTTTTGTATTCAGGAAAACAGCAAAATTTCAAAGTGGCTTGTTTGGTGCATATTTTTTCCATGTAGCTTTATGTAGCTCTCTCGGTCCTGTCCCCCTATCAGATGGGTCTGACCCAACAGAAATCCAGTTTGGCGCTGCCTGACAGTGCGTGCGCACTTCAGAACATGCATCACTTCAGTACGTGCAGAAAAAGTGCATCATGTACAGAACGCCAATGAAATGTTTACCCGGCATAGCTTTAAAGCACGAACAAATAATGAACTTTTGTTATTGCGAATAAGTGCAGTGTCCTGTGAGTGTAACTCTACCGCGGCATTAACATGTGATGTGAATGTACGTTGAGTGTACTGGGACTGAGGCGCCAGAACTGCGCTGTACGATACTACCATATTTTAGTTTCCATTCTTATTGTGTTTCCACAACAATGTTAGTGAGTAAATCTACTGAAATTGCCACCATAACAGTGGAGTGTGATGTGTTAGACGTAGAGCTACCACATTTTTAAATTACTATTAGAATTATTTTAAGTTAACATAATAAAATACGCAGACCTACACCAAAAAAAATAGTTGAGGATAAATTCTTTAAAATTGGGCAATTCCAGCGTTATGGACGTGACATCTGCAGTCAAAACTTGAAATATAAATTATCAGAAAATGCATTAATACTGAATCTGTTTATATATCCGTACCCCCTTAATGAAGGAGTCAAGACATTAGA
>NW_027509012.1:105000-112500 GCF_051911475.1 Siphateles boraxobius | reverse complement strand
ACCTGTCTGTCTGTCTGTCTGATTGACCTGTCTATCTGTCTGTCTGTCTGTCTGATTGACCTGTCTATCTGTCTGTCTGTCTGTCTGATTGACCTGTCTGTCTGTCTGTCTGCCTGCCTGTCTCTATGCCTGTCTGTTTGACCTGTCTGTCTCTCTGTCTGATTGAACTGTCTGTCTCTCTGTCTGATTGACCTGCCTGCCTGTCTGTTTCTCTACCTGTCTTTCTCTTGGCCTGTCTTGTCTGTCTGTCTCTCTGTCTGATTGACCTGCTTGTCTGTCTATCTGTCTGATTGGCCTGTCTGTCTGATTGACATGCCTGTCTGTCTATCTGTCTGTCTTATTGGCCTGTCTGTCTGCCTGTCTGTCTGTCTGATTGACCTGCCTGTCTCTCTTTCTGTCTGTCTGTCTGATTGACCTGTCTGTCTATCCTTCTGATTGACCTGTCTGTCTGTCTGATTGACATGCCTGTCTGTCTATCTTATTGGCCTGTCTGTCTATCCTTCTGATTGACCTGCCTGTCTGTCTATCTGTCTGTCTGCCTGTCTGTCTGTCTGTCTGATTAACCTGCCTGTCTCCCTGTCTGTCTGTCTGTCTGTCTGTCTGATTGACCTGTCTGTCTATCCTTCTGATTGACCTGTCTGTCTGTCTGTCTGTCTGCCTGCATGTCTGTCTGTCTGATTGACCTGTCTGTCTCTCTATCTGATTGACCTGTCTGTCTGCCTGTCTGTTTCTCTACCTGTTTTTTTCTCTGTCTGACTGACCTGTCTGACTGATTGACCTGTCTGTCTATCCTTCTGATTGACCTGTCTGTCTGTCTGATTGACCTGCCTGTCTGTCTATCTGTCTGCCTGTCTGTCTGTCTGATTGACCTGCCTGTCTACCTGCCTGTCTGTCTGATTGACCTGTCTGTCTATCCTTCTGATTGACCTGTCTGTCTGCCTGCATGTTTGTCTGTCTGATTGACCTGTCTGTCTCTCTATCTGATTGACATGTCTGTCTGCCTGTCTGTTTCTCTACCTGTCTTTCTCTCTGTCTGACTGACCTGTCTGACTGATTGACCTGTCCGTCTGTCTGCCTGTCTGTTCCTCTCTCTCTCTCTGCCTGTCTGTCTCTCTGTCTGATTGGCCTGTCTGTCTGTCTTATTGAACTGTCTCTCTCTCTCTCTCTCTCTCTCTCTCTGCCTGTCTGTCTCACTGTCTGATTGGCCTGTCTGTCTGTCTGATTGAACTGTCTCTCTCTCTCTCTCTCTCTCTCTGTCTCTCTGTCTGATTGGCCTGTCTGTCTGATTGAACTGTCTCTCTCTCTCTCTGCCTGTCTGTCTCTCTGTCTGATTGGCCTGTCTGTCTGTCTGATTGAACTGTCTTACTCTCTCTCTGCCTGTCTGTCTCTCTGGCTGATTGGCCTGTCTGTCTGTCTGATTGTACTGTCTTACTCTCTCTCTGCCTGTTTGTCTCTCTGTCTGATTGGCCTGTCTGTCTGTCTGATTGAACTGTCTTACTCTCTCTCTGCCTGTCTGTCTCTCTGTCTGATTGGCCTGTCCGTCTATCTGTCTGTCTGTCTGTCTGATTGAACTGTCTCTCTCTCTGCCTGTCTGTCTCTCTGTCTGATTGGCCTGTCTGTCTATCTGTCTGTCTCTCTGTCTGATTGGCCTGTCTGTCTGTCTGATTGAACTGTCTTACTCTCTCTCTGCCTGTCTGTCTCTCTGTCTGATTGGCCTGTCTGTCTGTCTGATTGAACTGTCTTACTCTCTCTCTGCCTGTTTGTCTCTCTGTCTGATTGGCCTGTCTGTCTGTCTGATTGAACTGTCTTACTCTCTCTCTGCCTGTCTGTCTCTCTGTCTGATTGGCCTGTCTGTCTATCTGTCTGTCTGTCTGATTGAACTGTCTCTCTCTCTGCCTGTCTGTCTCTCTGTCTGATTGGCCTGTCTGTCTATCTGTCTGTCTCTCTGTCTGATTGGCCTGTCTGTCTGTCTGATTGAACTGTCTCTCTCTCTCTCTGCCTGTCTGTCTCTCTGTCTGATTGGCCTGTCTGTCTGTCTGTCTGTCTGTCTGTCTGTCTGATTGAACTGTCTTACTCTCTCTCTGCCTGTCTGTCTCTCTGTCTGATTGGCCTGTCTGTCTGTCTGTCTGTCTGATTGAACTGTCTCTCTCTCTGCCTGTCTGTCTCTCTGTCTGATTGGCCTGTCTGTCTGTCTGTCTGTCTGTCTGATTGAACTGTCTCTCTCTCTGCCTGTCTGTCTCTCTGTCTGATTGGCCTGTCTGTCTGTCTGTCTGTCTGTCTGATTGAACTGTCTCTCTCTCTGCCTGTCTGTCTCTCTGTGCAGGAGCGCTGCAGATCGAGCGCAGTGAGGAGACGGATCAGGGGAAGTACGAGTGCGTAGCTTCTAACGCTCAGGGCGTGCGCTACTCGTCCCCTGCTAACTTATACGTGAGAGGTATGAAACACAGTAGGTACTCCGTAGGTAATACACTCTCTCTCACTCACTCACACACACACACACACACACACACAGTGCAGACAGCTTCTTTAATTACCCAGCAGCCTCTGCAGCACTGATCAAACACATCTACCGATACTGCATTGCGTTATTATTATTAGTCTGGCGCGTCTGCCCAGCTAACAAAAACATGCTCTAAGAACGCTATGCTAACTGTCAACGGAAACTGAAATTAAAACTACAACCATAAAAAATTTTTTTTTGATGTTTAAGTAAAATAAACTTTAACTGAAAAAAAGCATACACTTTTAAACTAATTTTTCATTTAGTTTAATTTGTTAACTTCTGTACTGAAATAACTCAAATTAAAACTGAAATAAAACTTAATTAAAACTATAGATAAAAAAAAAAAACTATTACAACTTTTTTAACAAAATTAAAATGAAAACCGAAAACATAAATATAAACTAATTCAATGTATTAATAAAAACATCTCAATGATGTTAAAGTAACCATTAAGTTATAAAAACGTTATTTCTGAATGTTAAAAACGTCCAGATTTGTAATTTTTAATGTTTCTTCTTGGTTATGTGAACGTTAAGGAAACTGTCATGGTTTTGATGTGTTCAGTTTAGTCCTGTGATCTTGTTTCCCCCTGTCTTTGTGATTTTGGTTTAGTCCTGTTAGTTTTTCCCTGTCTGTGTAATTAGAAATCCCCGTCACCTGTGTCTTGTTAATTTTCCCGTTAGCCCCAGTATATTTAACCCTGTGTTTTCCCTCAGTGTTTGTTGGTCGTCGTCGATGTATGGTAGTGTGCTTTGAAGTCCTGGAGTGTTTTCCTTTGTTCCTGAAAGTTTATTTAGTTAATAAACTAACTGCATTCAAGTACCCGTGTCCTCGTCTTCGGCATCCTGCACTAACCCTGACAGAAACATCCCACTGTCATTCTTCAAACATTCTGCTGTGTTACTTTAAACTGTTAAACAAGTAACATTTAAAAAACGTCAGACGAACATCCAACTGAAACATTTCAGAGCAAAACGTTCCATAATCGAAGTTTTAATAACGTTAAACATTTAGAGAACATTATTAAAGACCAGATATCTCTGAATTAATGTTCTATTAACGTTTGTTCATAACTTGGCTGGGCAATTTGTGTTTAATCTGAATAATTCGTCTGATCCATTGAACTCGACGGAGAAACACCAACTTTATAAACTCAAGTGTTTCCCGTCGGGGTTCATCCACGACTCTCGGCTAATCGAAGCATTAAAAAAGCTAATTGATTTGAAATGAATTGGGTTTACAGGCGTGTAATTGTTTCTGTAAACTCAATTAGTGATATTTGCCGTCGGCTGAAGCGCTCACGGCCTGCTGGTCCGGAACGAGTTTTAATCGAGAATAAAAGAAGGTAGTGAGTAAAGAGTCTCGTGATGCAGTGCTGCAGGACGCTAGTACTGATAACCTTTGTGTGCTTGTTAGTTTTCTTCATTTCTGGTTTTTTGTTTGTTTGATGTGAATTACTAATCAAAACTAATTGACTTCAGTGCTCACTAAATTCATGACGCACACCTAGAGAGGTCTTTGCAGTGTGTGTCTGTGTGTGTTTTTCTCAGTTTGCTTGTGATGTTTCTTTCTTTATGAAGTGAGTTTCTCAGAGTAGAGCAAGGCCAAGCCACGATATCTCTAATATTTGGGACTGTATATGAATATTGATGCTGCCACTCAAACACACACTGAATGAGGAGAGAGATGAAGATTGCAGTGGCCTTTTTACTCTCTCTGTGTTTCCCTGGTTTTCTCTCTGCTTTCCATCTCAAACCTCTTACACCCTCAGAGCTGCGAGAAGGTTGGTGTGTTTTTTGTTTATTTGCTCTTTTCTTTTGTTTGGCATTTAAAGACAGAGAAATAAATGTCAGTCAAGCAGTGATATGGTAGTCAAATGTACAGCGCTGAAGACGAGGGTCATGTCAGTCGGGTGTGTTGCATTGTGGGATCTGTTTGCAAACCTGCTCGCAAGGCCATGGAAACCCAGCAATTGGAAACCAGTGAGTGTGTGCATGAGGACAGAAGCATGCCTGAGCGGCGCAGCGTTGTGATTGGCTGAGGTGATCTCATCTGTCTTTGTCTCTGCATGTGTGTGTGTGTGTGTGTGTGTGCTGAGCATCAGCTTCGATCGATTGCTCTGAAGCATCAGTTTTATCGGAGCGTTGATCGGGCTGATGTCTCATCGACAGCTGTCAGTCAAACGTCACATGATCAGAACGTTTCTGTGCACTTCAGTCACTCTTGAACTACATTGATCGACATCAACACAAAACTGACTAAAAATCCCTGATGAACCGCATTCAGACGTTCATGAAGGCGAACAGATCACTTTTGATAAAGTATAAAATATTTTTGTGCGTCTGAATTGCATCTGGATTGAACTGGTCAATAATTCTCTCTATCCTCATTCTGGATAGTTTTGTTTTTCTACGGCTCATGACTAATATCTATGGAAGCTTGTTTCCGCCACAGAATAAAAAATAAAAAAGGTAATTGCGACTTTTTTTCTCACAGTTGCAAGTTTATATCAGAATTGCATGACATAAAGTCGCAATTGCGTGTTATAAAGTCAGAATTGTGAGATATAAACATGCAATTGCAAGAGTTTTTGAGTTTATCTCTTGCTATTCTGACTTTATATCTCGCAATTCTGAGAAATAAAGTACGAATTGCAAGATGTAAACTCGAAATTGTGAGATAAAAATGACCTTTTAAAATGATTCATTCTGTTGTGGAAACAAGCTTCCATAAATATCTGTTATAAGTTACTGTAAAAAACTCTGATCTTCCTCAGTGTTTCTGTCTTGTTTTCCAGCACAAATATATAAACATTCATAAATCAAGTTACATTTACTGGAGAAGCAAAATGGCTAAAGATATTAATTCTCAAAAATGAAGTGAGTTTGTGCTTAAAACAAGAACAAATATCTGCCAATGGAGTCAGAAAAATAATCTTCATTCAAAGGGAAAACAAGATTATTTTTCAGACTCCATTGGCAGATATTTGTTCTTGTTTTTAATCTTAAACTCATTCATTTTTGAGAATTAATATCGTCAGTCATTTTGCTTCTCTAGTAAATGTATCTTGATTTATGAATGTTTATATATTTGTGCTGGAAAAAGAGACAATAATATAATTTTTCGAGTGTAGAGGTGATGTCGTCTGAAATGATTCGGCTCATGTTTATTAATATTGTGATGTTCATAACCAAACCCACTCCAGTCTTACATGACATGGCTTTTATTTCCCAAACTTGGACTGTTTGACTCGTTCTGAAAGCTGCCGTTCTCAGCATGACAGATGATCCGATGGGATCAGAGTCATAATCCCTGATCACCTGTGCTCTCGTAATCAATCCGCTCCGGGTTTATCAGTTTTCATAAGTCTGGTAGAGAAGCTTGGCATTTGTTCAGTCTCTGTGTCGTGTCTGTCTCTGTCAGTGTCTCGCATGAGCCGCATGAAGCGTCGTGTTTCATCCCAATGTTTGGGGTTTTTTAGGAAAAGTCTGTTTGTCATCAGAGACTGGCCTGTTTTCATTCTGTCACCGTGATGAAGCGCTCGTACCGCTGCCGCTCCTGGAAATAGTGTTGAAAGTCGAATCAAGCCGTGAGTGACGCATGAGGAGGAGGAAGATCTCACAGACGTGATTCAGGGAATAATCCTGGACTCCGTGTTTAATCCACACAGGATGATGTCATCGAGTGTCGTCGGGGTTTTTGTGCTCGGACTGTAAGTCGATCCGCCTTTCAGCCAGAGGAAAGATTGCGTTTGAGATAATTCATTGTAATGGGCTCGACTAACATCGGCAAATCCAATTCAGCTTCCCTATTGTTGCAGAGATCAGATGTGCTCTTCCGTTGTTCCCGTCTCCTCCCGCGCTTAAGAGCCGCAAAGAGTTTCTGCACAATAGATGATCGTTTCAATTCAAATATTCACCGTTTCGATCTGAACTCATTCCACACTGAACTAACCTTTTCACTCATAAACACCAACTAGCCGGGTTTTCCTAATCGCTAACTGGGGAAAATGATCTTCCTCAGTGTTTCTGTGTTGTTTTACAGCACAAACATATAAATATTCTTAAATCAAGAGTCATTTACTGGAGAAGAAGCAAAATGACTGAAGATATTAAAGCCCCTTTCACACAGAGATTCCGGAAAATACACGGATAAAGTGACCCGGGATTTGACCCGGGTTCGTTTGACTTTAGTTCATTCACACTGCCAGTGATTTTCCGGAATCAGAGAGTGAGTTCACAGACAACCCGTAAAAATCCCGTAAGGACACGTGACATCGATGTGATGTAATGTCTCAGCAGAGTCTATAGTTTCCTTATGAGCTGCGATTCCTCTCTTGGAAACCACGAAACCACGCGTGTGCATTTATTTCTCTGATTCGATCATAAACTAGCGCATTACGTACCATTTCACTCCTGCTTTCACGTCAGCGTCATCATTACGACACGGCATTGGTTACGGCTTTTGTTCACACAGCGCGCGTTCCTGATCCCGGCAATGTTACTAGAACCCCAACCCAGCATCAATCCCGGGTCGTGTTTGCGTTCACACTGAAGGCGTTCTGGCAATTTCCCGGGATCAGCGCGCTGTGTGAAAGGGCTTAAGTAAAAAATATATCAAAATGAAGTGAGTTTGTGCTTAAAACAAGAACAAATATCTGCCAATGGAGTCAGAAAAACTATCTCGTTTCCCTTTGAGTTAAAGGAGTCGTTCACTTCAGAATTAAAGTTTCCTGATAGTTTACTGTCCTCCACGTCATCCGAGATGTTCATGTGTTTCTGTCTTCAGTGGAAAAGAAATAAAGGTTTTTGAGGAAAACACTCCAGGATTTTCTCCATATAGTGACTTATAGTGAGTCCAACGGGTCGAAGGTCCAAATGTGAGTTTCAGTGCAGCTTCAAAGTCTCGACACGATCCAGCCGAGGAATAAGAGTCTGATCTAGAAAAACCAGCGCACATTTATAAACAATTTACAAACACCCAACAGAATCTCTTCA
>NW_027509012.1:92500-100000 GCF_051911475.1 Siphateles boraxobius | reverse complement strand
AAGCGTGTTCAGGCATGCATGTGACCCGTGTAGCGCTTCAGTCGAGCCCCTTTGGCAGATGATTTAGCTTGTTTTAAGCAAATACTCACTTAATTTAAGATATAATTTCTTATGTCATTTTACTCATCTAGTAATTGCTTCTTGATTTAAGAATTTTTAGATATTTGTCCTGGAAATGAGACACAAATAGTGAGTGAGAACGGCATGTTTAGCAGAGTGTCCAGCCGAGCTCAGAGCGAGGGCGGAGGAGCGGCGGTGTTTAACACACACTCTTCTCGCTGGGTTTCTGTGAGCGACAGTCATGCCTGTACGAGCGCATGGCGGTGTTCAACACACACTGTTCTCGCTGGGTTTCTGTGAGCGACAGTCATGCCTGTACGAGCGCATGGCGGTGTTCAACACACACTCTTCTCGCTGGGTTTCTGTGAGCGACAGTCATGCCTGTACGAGCGCATTAGTCCGGCAGGAGAGACACGGCTCTGACCTTTAGCTCCATCTCAGATTCTCCTTAACACATTATTATTCCGTTGCATCTGCTAGTCAGCGCTTATATTTAGCAACTTGTCCTTTTAGCTGCACTGCAAAAAATGCTTTTCTTACTTAGTATTTTTGTCTTGTTTCCAGTCCAAATATCTAAAAATTCTTATTTACTAGATACGTAAAATGATGACATAAGAAATTCCTTATTTTTTTTCTGATACATTTTTTTTCATTAAGTGCTTAAATCAAGCAAAATTATCTGCCAACAGGTTAAGAAAAATAATCTTGTTTTTAAAGATTTTTAAAGATAATTTTTCTTGTTTTGCATTTGAATTAAGATTATTTTTCTAACCCCATTGGCAGATAATTTAGCTTGTTTTAAGTAAAAACTCACTTAATTTTTTTTTGTTTTACCAGAAAACAAGATATAATTTCTTATGTCATTTTACTCATCTAGTAAATGCATCTTGATTTGGACTGGAAACAAGACAAAGCTACTGCGTAAGAAAAGCGTGTGTTGCTGGAGTGTGTAGCTGTGCTCAGGTTGTGTGTGTGTTGGCTGTGATTGTTACCCCGCTGTCCTCTGTTTCCCTCTCTGTGCTCCAGTCCGCCGAGTTCCCCCCCGCTTCACCATCCTCCCCAGCAGCCACGAGATCATGCCGGGCGGCAGCGTGAACATCACCTGTGTCGCGGTCGGCTCCCCCATGCCTTACGTGAAGTGGATGCTGAACTCCGAGGACCTGACGCCGGAGGACGAGATGCCCGTGGGCCGGAACGTGCTGGAGCTGAACGGCGTGCGAGAGTCGGCTAACTACACCTGCGTCGCCATGAGCAGCCTGGGCATCATCGAGGCCGTGGCGCAAGTCATCGTCAAGTGTAAGGAAAGACGTAACGTTGTACAGACAAATCCAGGGCTTATGTAGATTTTAGGGTTTGTGATGTCACTAACCCGTGAAGAAGATCATTGTAGTTCCGATCAGCCGTTTGTTGTAGTCCTTAAAAAGCCTCTCGCTCTCAGCTTTACCCAGAGCTCCTGGCACCCCCATCGTCACGGAGACGACCCCCACCAGCGTCACCATCACCTGGGACTCTGGTAACCCCGACCCCGTCTCCTATTACATCATCCAGTACCGCGCCAAATCCCCGGACAGCAAGTTCGAGACGGTGGACTCCATCACCACGACCCGCTACAGCATCGGCGGCCTGTACCCCAACACCGAGTACGAGATCCGCGTGTCAGCCGTCAACACCATTGGCCAGGGTCCGCCCAGCAGCCGTGTGGAGGCCCGAACCGGAGAGCAAGCGCCCGCCAGCCCGCCCAGGAGCATCCAGGCATCTGCAATTATTACATTCCTTAAACTAATACATTTTTAGCTAACTGGGATTTTGTATATGTACATTTCTGGAATACATACAGATCACTCTAAATTGTAATATGGACTGTACACTGCATAAATAAATGTCTAATTTTTCTTATTTTTTTTGTCTTGTTTCCAGTCCAAATATCTAAAAATTCTTCTAGATGAGTAATTAAATTTTTTAAATAATGCTAATTAAAACAGAACCAAGATTATTTTTCTTACCCCATTTGCAGATAATTTAGCTTGTTTTAAACAAAAACTCACTTTTTATTTATTTGCCCAGAAAACAAGACTCAATATCTTATGTCATTTTACTCATCTAGTAAATGCATATTGATTTAAGAAATGTTTGATATTTGGACGGAAAACAAGACAGAAATACTGAGTAAGAAAAGTTTTTTTTGCAATGAGCTCCTTTGTAATGATGTGTATTGCGAAAAGCGCTATACAAATAAACGTGAATTGAATTGAATCCAGGCACGCATCATATCCCAGAACGCAGTGATGGTGCGCTGGGACGAGCCGGAGGAGCCCAACGGGTTGATCAAGGGCTATCGGGTGTATTACACCATGGATCCCTCGCAGCCGATGAGCAACTGGCAGATCCACAACGTTCAGGACAGCACGATCACGACCATCCACAGCCTCGTGCCGTCCGAGACCTACACCGTCCGTGTGCTGGCGTTCACATCTGTGGGAGATGGACCCTTCTCCGACCCTGTTCACGTCAAAGTGAGGCCTGGAGGTGAGCAGATCAACCCTAAAGGCTGTTCACACCAAGAACGATAGCCATAACGATAACTATATTTGACGAACGATAACTAGAATGATAGCATAGCGATAACTATATTTGACGAACGATAACTGGAATGATAGCAATAACGATAACTATATTTGACGAACGATAACTGGAATGATAGCCATAACAATAACTATATTTGACGAAGGATAACTAGAATGATAGCCTTAATGATAACTATATTTGACGAAGGATAACTAGAATGATAGCCATAAGGATAACTATATTTGACAAAGGATAACTAGAATGATAGCTATAACGATAACTATATTTGACGAAGGATAACTAGAATGATAGCCATAACGATAACTATATTTGACGAAGGATAACTGGAATGATAGCCATAACAATAACTATATTTGACGTAGGATAACTAGAATGATAGCCATAACGATAACTATATTTGACGAACGATAACTAGAATGATAGCCATAACGATAACTATATTTGACGAAGGATAACTGGAATGATAGCCATAACAATAACTATATTTGACGTAGGATAACTAGAATGATAGCCATAACAATAACTATATTTGACGAACGATAACTAGAATGATAGCATAGCGATAACTATATTTGACGACTGATAACTGGAATGATAGCCATAACGATAACTATATTTGACGTAGGATAACTAGAATGATAGCCATAACGATAACTATATTTGACGAAGGATAACTGGAATGATAGCCATAACAATAACTATATTTGACGTAGGATAACTAGAATGATAGCCATAACGATAACTATATTTGACGAAGGATAACTGGAATGATAGCCATAACAATAACTATATTTGACGTAGGATAACTAGAATGATAGCCATAACGATAACTATATTTGACGAAGGATAACTAGAATGATAGCCATAACGATAACTATATTTGACGAAGGATAACTGGAATGATAGCCATAACAATAACTATATTTGACGTAGGATAACTAGAATGATAGCCATAACGATAACTATATTTGACGAACGATAACTAGAATGATAGCCATAACGATAACTATATTTGACGAAGGATAACTGGAATGATAGCCATAACAATAACTTTATTTGACGTAGGATAACTAGAATGATAGCCATAACGATAACTATATTTGACGAACGATAACTAGAATGATAGCATAGCGATAACTATATTTGACGACTGATAACTGGAATGATAGCCATAACGATAAATATATTTGACGAACGATAACTAGAATGATAGCCTTAACGATAACTATATTTGACGAACGATAACTAGAATGATAACCATAACGATAACTATATTTGACGAACGATAACTAGAATGATAGCATAGCGATAACTATATTTGACGAACGATAACTAGAATGATAACCATAACGATAACTATATTAGACGTAGGATAACTAGAATGATAGCCATAACGATAAATATATTTGACGAACGATAACTAGAATGATAGCCATAACGATAACTATATTTGACGAACGATAACTAGAATGATAACCATAACGATAACTATATTAGACGTAGGATAACTAGAATGATAGCCATAACGATAAATATATTTGACGAACGATAACTAGAATGATAGCCTTAACGATAACTATATTTGACGAACGATAACTAGAATGATAGCCATAACGATAACTATATTTGACGAACGATAACTAGAATGATAGCATAGCGATAACTATATTTGACGACTGATAACTGGAATGATAGCCATAACGATAACTATATTTGACGAACGATAACTAGAATGATAGCAATAACGATAACTATATTTGACGAACGATAACTGGAATGATAGCCATAACGATAACTATATTTGACGTACGATAACTAGAATGATAGCCTTAATGATAACTTTATTTGACGAACGATAACTAGAATGATAGCCATAACGATAACTATATTTGACGAAGGATAACTAGAATGATAGCCATAACGATAACTATATTTGACGAACAATAACTAGAATGATAGCATAGCGATAACTATATTTGACGACTGATAACTGGAATGATAGCCATAACGATAACTATATTTGACGTACGATAACTAGAATGATAGCCTTAATGATAACTATATTTGACGAACTATAACTAGAATGATAGCCATAACGATAACTATATTTGACGAACGATAACTAGAATGATAGCCTTAATGATAACTATATTTTCCGTACGATAACTAGAATGATAGCCATAACGATAACTATATTAGACGTAGGATAACTAGAATGATAGCCATAACGATAAATATATTTGACGAACGATAACTAGAATGATAGCCTTAACGATAACTATATTTGACGAACGATAACTAGAATGATAGCCATAACGATAACTATATTTGACGAACGATAACTGGAATGATAGCCTTAACGATAACTATATTTGACGAACGATAACTAGAATGATAGCCATAACGATAAATATATTTGACGAACGATAACTAGAATGATAGCCTTAACGATAACTATATTTGACGAACGATAACTAGAATGATAGCAATAACGATAACTATATTTGACGAACGATAACTGGAATGATAGCCATAACGTTAACTATATTTGACGTACGATAACTAGAATGATAGCCTTAATGATAACTTTATTTGACGAACGATAACTAGAATGATAGCCATAACGATAACTATATTTGACGAAGGATAACTAGAATGATAGCCATAACGATAACTATATTTGACGAACAATAACTAGAATGATAGCATAGCGATAACTATATTTGACGACTGATAACTGGAATGATAGCCATAACGATAACTATATTTGACGTACGATAACTAGAATGATAGCCTTAATGATAACTATATTTGACGAACTATAACTAGAATGATAGCCATAACGATAACTATATTTGACGAACGATAACTAGAATGATAGCCTTAATGATAACTATATTTGACGTACGATAACTAGAATGATAGCCATAACGATAACTATATTAGACGTAGGATAACTGGAATGATAGCATAACGATAACTATATTTGACGAACGATAACTAGAATGATAGCCTTAATGATAACTATATTTGACGTACGATAACTAGAATGATAGCCATAACGATAACTATATTAGACGTAGGATAACTAGAATGATAGCCATAACGATAAATATATTTGACGAACGATAACTAGAATGATAGCCTTAACGATAACTATATTTGACGAACGATAACTAGAATGATAGCCATAACGATAACTATATTTGACGAACGATAACTAGAATGATAGCATAGCGATAACTATATTTGACGACTGATAACTGGAATGATAGCAATAACGATAACTATATTTGACGAACGATAACTGGAATGATAGCCATAACGATAACTATATTTGACGTACGATAACTAGAATGATAGCCTTAATGATAACTATATTTGACGAACGATAACTAGAATGATAGCCATAACAATAACTATATTAGACGTAGGATAACTAGAATGATAGCCATAACGATAAATATATTTGACAAACGATAACTAGAATGATAGCCATAACGATAACTATATTTGACAAACGATAACTTGAATGATAGCCATAACACTAACTATATTTGACGAACGATAACTAGAATGATAGCCATAACGATAACTATATTTGACGAAGGATAACTAGAATGATAGCCATAACGATAGCTATATTTGACGTACGATAACTAGAATGATAGCCATAACGATAACTATATTTGACGAACGATAACTAGAATGATAGCTATAACGATAACTATATTTGACGAACGATAACTAGAATGATAGCCATAACGATAACTATATTTGACGTACGATAACTAGAATGATAGCCATAACGATAACTATATTTGACGAACGATAACTAGAATGATAGCTATAACGATAACTATATTTGACGAACGATAACTAGAATGATAGCATAGCGATAACTATATTTGACGAACGATAACTGGAATGATAGCATAGCGATAACTATATTTGACGAAGGATAACTAGAATGATAGCCAGAACGATAACTATATTTGACGAAGGATAACTAGAATGATAGCCATAACGATAACTATATTTGACGAACGATAACGGTCTGTTTATTCTGAGTGGTTTCAAAGTGCTTTCCTTTGGCTCAAACAGTAGAGCATTGGCGCTTGCAACACTAAGGTCATTGGTTCGATTCCCTGGGAAAGCAAGAACTGATAAGAATGTAAATGCATAAATGTAAATGTAAAGTGTGTACAATGTCATTGAACATGTTTCTGCTGTTCTTGTTGGCTTTGACCAGTAGATGTCCTCAGCATATGCTGTGTTAGAGTGAAGCTAGTGTAGTCGATATAATAATCCAAAAGTGAATTTAGCTTATGTAGTCAATATAGTGGAATAAAAACAACACCTAGTCTTTTTCACTGCAACTTCTGGGGAAGCAAGACGATGTTGTGTAAACGAGCGCTGGACACCAGAGGCAATACTTCTGTTTGTTCAGAGGGTATGAACGATTGTTTTCCATATCCATTTTCTTGAAAAGAGGCTTGACTTGGACCTCGGCGATTAACTTCTCCGCAATGTCGTCTGCCATTTTAAATGCGCGAGCCCTTTAAATTAGAATGGATTCTGATTGGCTGTCAGTTTTATCCTTCAACAGCTGGAACAAACAATCATTCCGAAAGTGATCCAAACGATATCGTTTCTCCATATCGTTATCGTTATAGTTGTGGTGTGAACTGTATACTCTGCTATTGTTTAATATTGAGGACGATTTTTAGAACTATATCTTTATCATCATCTTAACCGTTATCGTCCTTGGTGTGAACGGGCCTTAACCCTTTGAGTTAAAGTTACTCCCCATCACACGGTTTCCTATTGGAATGACTGTGCCGGTAAATGTGA
>NW_027509012.1:85000-87500 GCF_051911475.1 Siphateles boraxobius | reverse complement strand
CCTCTTCCTCCTCCTCCTGATCTCCTCCTCCTCTATTCTTCTTCCTCCTCCTCCACTTCCTGCTCCTCTTCCTTTTCTTCCTCCTCATCTCCTCCTCCTCTATTCTTCTTCCTCCTCCTCCTCTTCCTCTTCTTCCTCCTCATCTCCTCCTCCTCTATTCTTCTTCATCCTCCTCCTCTTCCTCTTCCTCTTCCTCTTCTTCCTCCTCATCTCCTCCTCCTCTATTCTTCTTCCTCCTCCTCCTCTTCCTCTTCCTCTTCCTCTTCTTCCTCCTCACCTCCTCCTCCTCTATTCTTCTTCCTCCTCCTCCTCTTCCTCTTCCTCTTCTTCCTCCTCATCTCCTCCTCCTCTATTCTTCTTCCTCCTCCTCCTCTTCCTCTTCCTCTTCTTCCTCCTCATCTCCTCCTCCTCTATTCTTCTTTCTCCTCCTCCACTTCCTGCTCCTCTTCCTCTTCTTCCTCCTCATCTCCTCCTCCTCTATTCTTCTTCCTCCTCCTCCTCTACTCCTCTCTTCTTCCTCCTCTACTCCTCTTTTCTTCCTCCCCCTCTTCTCCTCCTCTCTTCTTCCTCCTCTACTCCTCCTCTACTCCTCTTTTCTTCCTCCCCCTCTTCTCCTCCTCTCCTCCTCTCTTCTTCCTCCCCCTCCTCTTCTCTTCCTCTACTCCTCTCTTCTTCCTCCTCCTCCACTTCCTGCTCCTCTTCCTCTTCTTCCTCCTCATCTCCTCCTCCTCTATTCTTCTTCTTCCTCCTCCTCCTCTTCTCTTCCTCTACTCCTCTCTTCTTCCTCCTCCTCTCATCCTCCTCCTCTACACCTCTCTTCTTCCTCTTCTTCTTCCTCCCCCTCCTCTTCTCCTCCTCTACTCCTCTCTTCTTCCTCCTCCTCCTCCGGTCAGAGCCCACGTCTCCTCCGGCTCAGGTCCACTGCTCCTCCGTCAGCTCCTCCTCTCTGTCGGTGAGCTGGGCTCCGGCGCCGGAGGAGCAGCAGAACTCGGCGCTGCTCGGGTACGAGGTGTGTTATCAGCTCAGCGGCGGCGGAGACTCGGTGCAGACGCTGCGTCTGGAGCCGGACGCGGGACAGGTGCTCCTGAAGGGCCTGCGGCGCTGGAGCTCATACCTCCTCACGGTGGCAGCGCTGACGGAGCAGGGCCTCGGACCCCAGAGCCCAGCCGTAGAGTGCAGAACCGATGAGGACGGTAAAATCAGTCAAACCTACAGCGCTGTATATAGTACAGATCGTGTCAGAGTAATAAACAGGAGAATAACAGAATCAAACTTCATCAGATATGAGACACGTTCAGATTCAGCAGTAAAGCATCTCTACAGAAGATCAGAGAGTCATTATTTACATCAGTTATGAAACACTCATGTCTGCTGTGAAGGAGTTTCTTCAGTCGTTCAGCATTAGATGCCTCTTCTAATCTAGAGCTTTTAGATTCTTCAGGTGCTCCTTTGTAGATCAATAAAGTTCTTGATGTTTCATTAGAAGTTCTTCAGATCATTGTTTTGGCATGAAATCTGACTTGATAATAATCATCATCATTGACTATAATTAAGAGATATGCTATAACATAACATAACATAATATAATATAATATAATACAGTGTTAATACAGGTACGGGGTTATATGCCCCCCGGAAGAAAATTAAGTACATTTTCCTATAAAATCATCCATGTGTTTATGGTCCTGCTTTGTGCACTGTAGCGCAGTCATGCTGGAACAGGAACATGCCCAAACTCTTCCCACAAAGTTGGGAGCATGAAATTGTCCAAAATATCTTGGTTTGCTGAAGCATTAAGAGTGGCCAACCCCTGAAAAACAACCCCTCACCATAATCCCCCCTCCACCTAACTTTACACTTGGCACAATACAGTCGGGCGAGTACCGTTCTCCTTTGTTAAAATACCGCTAGCAGTTGACAGTGGAATATTTAGTAGTGAGGAAATTGAATGAATGGACTAATTACACAGGTGATTTTATACAACTGTGGACATGGAAGTGATTAGAACACCTGAATTCACTGATTTGGATGAGTGTCCCAATACCTCTTGGAAATAAAGTGTATTTTCGGGCCGCCACAGTCTATTTAATAACTGGGAACCACTGAAATCTATTTGTACCGGTCAGTGTTGATATTGTGGCGTCTCAGATAAATCAATGTATGGGAAACGCTGTAGATTCAACTTTAAATGTTTTGTGTGTGTGTTCAGTGCCCGGAGCTCCGCCCCGTCAGGTGGACGTCCAGCCGATAAACAGCACCTGTGTTAAAGTGTCGTGGCGCTCTGTGTTGCCGGGGCAACGGAACGGGCAGATCCGTGGTTACCAGGTTCATTACGCGCGTGTGGAGAACGGGGAGTCACACGGCATGCCGCGCATCAGAGACATGATGCTGGACGATGCCCAGGTGAGGTCGCGACCCCGGCACACCCTCAAACTGATTTACATAATCTGCCAATTAGTCTTATCCAGCTTATTTTGCATCGTAGAAGAAAGCTGTTTTC
>NW_027509012.1:70000-80000 GCF_051911475.1 Siphateles boraxobius | reverse complement strand
GCCATACGCTCACCTTCTACATCACACACACTATTCCCTGCACAGGCCTCGACGCACGTGGCTCCCTCACCGCCCAGTGTGTGTGTGTGTGTGTGTGTAAGTTTTTTGATTACGCCAGTCTCACGTGTTCTTCGTGTCTGTGTGTGTTTTCGGACAGACGTGCCGAGGAACTTCTCTGTGAATCTGGCAACTAAGACGAGTGTGTTGCTGACGTGGGAGTTTCCGGAGAACAGCGCCCCCTATCGCTTCACTGTGAGTCGCTTCATTGGGGAATTTGTTGGTGGGAAAAAAAGGATGTAGTGATTTGGTTTGATGCATCAGTTGTTAGTTAAGTTATGTTAATATGTGGGCGTGGCACTCAAACAAGGAGGTGTGTCTAAATACTATTGTGTGTGTGTGAGTGTGAGTGTGTGTGTGTGTGTGTGAGACTTCGAGTGTGAGTGTGTGTTTGTGTGTTTGTGTGTGTGTGTGTGTGTGTGTGTGTGTGTGTGTGTGTGTGTGTGTGTGTGTGTGTGTGTGTGTGTGTGACTGTGAGTGTGACTGTGAGTGTGAGTGTGTGTGTGTGTGTGTGTGTGTGTGTGTGTGTGTGTGTGTGTGTGTGTGTGTGTGTGGATTGTGGGAAAGGGGCGGGGTTTGAGTGCACTAAATGATTGGAGAAGACCTGCATGTTTTACGAGAAGATCCAGTTATGATATTTTATAAACATTAGGAGGTCAAAAAAAATGAAACGTATGCAGAGATGAATCATTCACAATAAGATCAATAACATAAACAATATTAATGATTTTAGATACAGTAAACCTGACTGCAGCGCATCTGTTTCAGGGTTAGTAAACCAGGCCTTTGTACTGAGAGTCGAGTCACCTGCATTTATACAGCGCTTTAACAATTTAGAGTTTCACAGCAGCTTTACAGTGATAATAAGAGATTACAGTAACAGAGATTGTTTAGGCTTTACAGCAGATCTAGAATAAAGTTATTGTCCAGATAAAGTTAGTTTTGATTGATTCACTTCCGT
This sequence comes from Siphateles boraxobius, assembly GCF_051911475.1. Lineage (NCBI taxonomy): Eukaryota > Metazoa > Chordata > Actinopteri > Cypriniformes > Leuciscidae > Siphateles > Siphateles boraxobius. The sequence goes on along the minus strand of NW_027509012.1, from coordinate 78,982 downwards.
TGTAAAGATCATTAGTTATTAACTTAGCAGCCGCTAACACACACCGTTCTAACAGAAAACAGAAACTTTTAATGTGTTCTGGCTGTTCATTCAAACACAACAGTGTTTGGAGACTCTTGAGTTTCTGACTCTAGAAACGGTGCTCTGGTCCTCAGGTGGAGTATAACCGGCAGAAGATGGAGGTGGACGCTCGTCTGAGGAAAGCAGTGATTCCCAACCTTCAGCCGGACACCAGTTACGACTTCAAGATCACCAGTCCAGAGGGGAACATGGGAGGACTGAGACACCGCATCCACGCCAAGACCTCGCCACCCATCCTGATCCGCCGGCCCGAGCTGGACCACACGCGAGAAGCCGAGGCCACCGTCACCATCATACTGCCCTCGCTCGACACCAGGAGCCACGTCAGGTGCTGGAGCACACCCAGCACACCAGCACACCCAGCACACACAGCACACACAGCACACCAGCACACCAAGCACACGCAGCACACCAGCACACCCAGCACACCCAGCACACCCAGCACACCAGCACACCCAGCACACCCAGCACACGCAGCACACCAGCACACACAGCACACCAAGCACACGCAGCACACCAGCATACCCAGCACACACAGCACACCCAGCACACACAGCACACCCAGCACACACAGCACACCCAGCACACCCAGCACACACAGCACACCCAGCACACACAGCACACCCAGCACACCCAGCACACACAGCACACCCAGCACACACAGCACACCCAGCACACCAGCACACCCAGCACACCCAGCACACACAGCACACACAGCACACACAGCACACCCAGCACACACAGCACACCCAGCACACACAGCACACCAGCACACCCAGCACACCCAGCACACACAGCACACCCAGCACACCCAGCACACACAGCACACCCAGCACACACAGCACACCCAGCACACACAGCACACCCAGCACACCCAGCACACACAGCACACACAGCACACCCAGCACACACAGCACACCCAGCACACACAGCACACACAGCACACCCAGCATACGCAGCACACCTAGCTCACGCAGCACACCAGCACACCTAGCACACTTAGCACACCCAGCACACCCAGCACACGCAGCACACCAGCACACCCAGCATACGCAGCACACCTAGCTCACGCAGCACACCAGCACACCCAGCACACGCAGCACACCAGCACACCCAGCACACGCAGCACACCTAGCTCACGCAGCACACCAGCACACCTAGCACACCCAGCACACCAGCACACCCAGCACACCCAGCACACCCAGCACACCAGCACACCCAGCACACCAGCACACCCAGCACACCTAGCACACCCAGCACACCCAGCACACCAAGCACACCAGCACACCCAGCACACCCAGCACACCCAGCACACGCAGCACACCTAGCACACCCAGCACACCCAGCACACCAGCACACCCAGCACACGCAGCACACCAGCACACCAGCACACCCAGCACACGCAGCACACCAGCACACCCAGCACACGCAGCACACCAGCACACCTAGCACACCCAGCACACCCAGCACACCAGCACACCCAGCACACCCAGCACACCATCACACCCAGCACACCCAGCACACCAGCACACCAGCACACCCAGCACACCCAGCACACCATCACACCCAGCACACCAGCACACCCAGCACACCATCACACCCAGCACACCCAGCACACCCAGCACACCAGCACACCCAGCACACGCAGCACACCAGCTCACCAGCACACCCAGGACACCCAGCACACGCAGCACACCAGCACACCAGCACACCATCACACCCAGCACACCCAGCACACCAGCACACCAGCACACCATCACACCCAGCACACCCAGCACACGCACCACACCCAGCACACCAGCACACCCGCACACCATCACACCCAGCACACCAGCACACCCAGCACACGCAGCACACCAGCACACCAGCACACACAGCACACGCAGCACACCAGCACACCCGCACACCATCACACCCAGCACACCAGCACACCCAGCACACCAGCACACCAGCACACCCAGCACACCAGCACACCCAGCACACCTAGCACACGCACCACACCCAGCACACCCGCACACCATCACACCCAGCACACCAGCACACCCAGCACACGCAGCACACCAGCACACCCAGCACACCAGCACACCCAGCACACCTAGCACACGCACCACACCCAGCACACCCGCACACCATCACACCCAGCACACCAGCACACCATCACACCCAGCACACCAGCACACGCAGCACACGCAGCACACCAGCACACGCAGCACACCAGCACACGCAGCACACCAGCACACCAGCACACCAGCACACCATCACACCCAGCACACCAGCACACCCAGCACACGCAGCACACGCAGCACACCAGCACACCAGCACACCAGCACACGCAGCACACCAGCACACCAGCACACCAGCACACCATCACACCCAGCACACCAGCACACCCAGCACACGCAGCACACGCAGCACACCAGCACACCAGTACACCAGCACACCCAGCACACCAGCACACGCAGCACACCAGCACACGCAGCACACCCAGCACACGCAGCACACCAGTACACCAGCACACCCAGCACACCAGCACACCCAGCACACCAGCAGATATCATCAATTCAAGATTTTAATGTACAACATAATTGAGAATTTAGACTGATTCAGGGGGAATCCGAACGCCAGATCCTGACAGGAGGAGCTGGGGAGGGAGGAGGGTAATCCGCTCCTGAGAAACACTACAGCTGCTAATAATACTGAAGGAGCTTATATATGGAAAAAAAGTTAGTTTTCGATTAATTCACTTCCATAGCAGAGATCATTAGTTATTTTAATGTGTTCTGGACGTTAATTCCCACAACAGTGTTTGGGGCTCGAGAACACAAACCTTTAAACAGGTTCCAAGTGCAAGTGTTGAAAAATGTTGAAAACATTATCATCTCTGTGTAAACTTCAGAAACATAAATCTGTGAAAACGGTCACGGCGTGCACATGCGTATTACGTGTTTAGTCTACAGATATGCGTGTTTGAGCATATATGTGAGGTGCTTAATCACATGCATGAGAGGACATGAATCATGCATGACATGCGCACACATACGTGCAGGAATCATCCGGCGCTGCACTGTGAATAGTTCAAAACCGCAGTCAATTTGTGTTTCTGGCTGCTTCTGGATGCTGAGCTCAGGAAGAAAATAATTTCAGCTCCCGATGCAATAACTGCAGCACACACACTTTACAGCACAGATCTCACCGCAGCGCACGCTTCCGCTTCTCACTGTTCAGATGTGTGTTACAGCAAACGCCAGCACGAGAAAGACAGAGATGATAAATATACAACACACAAAAACAGCTTGCAAATGTTCACAAACTCATCTGTTCTCAAACGCTTCACTGCAGTTGTAACATAAATACTGTAACAATTGTATTGCTCATTGATAATGTTAGTTATTGCATTAACTTCCGTTAACTAATGGGACCTTATTGTAAAGTACGCCAAAGTGCTAAATAATACTATTATAATACTATATATAATAATACTATAGACTATCATTGAAGGAATCGTTAAAGAAACAATACAGTCCCCCTGTAGTCAATAATTTTATCCCTATCACCAAAATGACATATTTAAACGTTTTTTTTTATAAAAAAAAACCTTCATGTCTTATAATATCTTGAATGTAACTCGACAACCTTGCCTCATTGAGTATGCGCGGTTCTATGAATATGCAAATGAGCTCCGCCTCCACTCACTCACTCAGAGATCCACTCGTTGACGATCACACGTTGATCTGATTGGTTACAAGGTAGTTTGTGACGTCAGAAACACCAGCGATTTCAAACCGTGTTTTTGAGACTGTCTTTGGTTCACTGCAGTTTTAAGGAGAAAATACTCAGCAATGCTGTCGACTTATGAATTTACACATGATTTGTCTTAAAGCATATTAAAAACACCACATAGACATATAAACAACATTAAAGCTGGATTTTCACCTCAGGGGGACTTTAAATTCATGTTGATTCGTTGTCAATTCATGCTGTAATTCAAACACACACACACAGCCGAAATGCAGCGTCTGCATCACGTTCGTTAGGGTTCATTAGCGTGCCGCTCGTGTGCTTAATGAGTGCTTGAGGACTAACTAACCCTCATGTTGCGTGTGTACCTGCAGGAACATCTATGTGGTGGTGGTTCCTCTGAAGAGAGCCCGAGGAGTGATCCGTCATCTGAAGAGCCCGGACGAGATGGACCTGGAGGAGGTACAGCCGCTCACAATCGCACTAGCGTTAGCTCCATTTTCAATCTTAACCAAACCAGCATTTGAGATGCTGCGACGCGATTGGTCCGCTGGTTAGTCCAGTTATACAATCACAGCCTGTGCTGAGGCAAAGGGGATTTATTCTGTATGTGTGTGTTTATGCGTATGTCTTCTTATCGGATGATAATTAACAACCTCATATGAGCAGTTTTGTGGAAAGTTACTTTAAAAAGTAATGCATTACAATATTTGGTTACTCCCTTAAAAAGTAAATAATTGCGTTACTTAGTTACTTTTTAAGAAAAGTAATCCGGTACATTACTTTTGTGTTACCTTTTCTCGCCTGGTCTGGGCATTTTATAAGAAAAAAGTGAAATTTTTGGGCAAATGTTAAAGCCCTTTCACACCAAAATTTAAATAATAAGCGTCAGACTGAATGTAGTGCAGATTCACGCGTATGCAGTAGAGGGCGCCGCTCAAACAAACCTTGCAACTTTCAACACTTCATCAATAAAAACTAAAGTCTATATAAAGAACATTGGTCAATGAAGTGAGATTAAATGCATACAAATATTTGTTTTATTTAACATTTAATTATTGGAGGTTTGCATATTCTGATTTTGCATTTGACAGATTTTTTTTATTTTGAGGAATACTGAATCTTTTTTGTGCGAGTGAGATGAGTAAATGCACGCTCACATTTAGTCTAGAACTGCAATAACCATCATGTTCACAAACACACACATTAATTTTTCTCAACATGAGAACAGGAGACCTGTCAGTCAATAAATGGGAAAACAAAGTAACTTGCGTTACTTATTTGAAAAAGTAATCTGATTACGTAACTCAAGTTACTTGTTATGCTTTTCCCCAACACTGCATATGAGCACCTATATTTTTTATGCATGTCTTTTCGCTGCACAGCGTTTCAATACAGCGTTTTTATGCAATAGCCTAAAATGGGGATAAAAATAGGTGGATAGCTTTGATTATTGTTATTATTATACGTGAGATCTGAAACCACTAACGCAGATCTACAGGTTATGAGTCTGATGTGTGTTGTGATTTTCTGTTATCATTGCTACTTCTCCTGTCGGAGGTCGTGTGTGTGTGTGTGTGTGTGTGTGTGTGTGTGTGTGTGTGTGTGTGTGTGTGTGTGTGTGTGTGTGTGTGTGTGTGTGTGTGTGTGTGTGTGTGTGTGTGTGTGTGTGTGTGTGTGTGTGTGTGAGCGTAAGATCTCCACAGATCAGTGAACTGATGTAATGCACATGTGACAGGACAACACGTTAACACACCTGAACCTGAGACCGTTCTACACAACACAAGATCACATTTACAGAGCTGCAAACTCACTGAAACTGCTGACATGTTTCCCAATGAATCCCTGCGTCTGTCTGCCCTCACAAGAGAACGTTTGTGATTTTAACATGTTAATGAAGGGAAATGACAACATTTGCTTCACATTTATTGACACCACTTGAAGAGCTGTCATCACTCTTTCAATAGCTCAGAAATCTGCATCTTTCTTGCAACATTTCATTTCGTCTCACGTAACAGCACTCCTCCTGTAGCACAGATAATTACGTGATATATGAGCAGGGTGGAGCTCACACGCAAATATTAAACAAACAATTGTTGTTTCGCAACATTGAAACATAAAACTGAAGAAAAAATGCTTCACTCCTTTAACATATCTAAACTGAATACAGCAAACAACAGTGATCATGTTAAATTCCCCTGTCGTCCATCATTTTATCCCTTAAAACTCATATTTGATCACCTAAATGACATATTTAAAAGTTTTATACTTGAAAAAATTAGTTTATGCCTTAAACTATATTGAATGTAACTCGACACCCTTGCCTCATTTAGTATGCGCGGTTCTATGAATATGCAAATTAGCCCCGCCTCCACTCACTCACTCAGAGATCCACTCGTTGACGATCACACGTTGATCTGATTGGTTACAAGGTAGTTTGTGACGTCAGAAACACCAGCGATTTCAAAGCGTGTTTTTGAGACTTTCTTTGGTTCACTGCAGTTTTAAGGAGAAAATACTCAGCAATGCTGTCGACTTATGAATTTACACATGATTTGTCTTAAAGCATATTAAAAACACCACATAGACATATAAACAACGAACTACAGTCTCCCCCCTGAGCGGTCTGGTGTGTGTGTGTGTTGCAGTTGCTGAAGGACATCAGCCAGAAGCAGCGAGACCCGCGGCAGCGTCAGGTGGACCTGCGCAGAGCTTACATCACGGCCCGCTTCACGCCCGCGAGTCTGCCCGGCTTCTTCACGCTGGGGAACCAGCAGGACTACGGCGGCTTCGAGAACCGGGCCTTAGAGTCCGGCCAGGAGTATGTGTTCTTCATCCTGGCGGAGCTGAACTCCACCACTGGGGTAAGATGTGCCGTCTGTAGGTGTGTGTGTGTGTGTGTGTGCAGGCGTAACGCTCCTGTGTTTGTGTGTTCAGAAGATGTTTGTGGCCAGCCCTTACACCGACCCCGTGATCGCGCCGGACTCGGACCCACAGCCGCTGGACGCGAGCGACGGGCTGATCTGGGTTCTGGGACCCGTCCTGGCCGTCGTCTTCATCGTCTGCATTGTCATCGCCATCCTGCTCTACAAGAAGTGAGTGTGAACCTGTGAACCACACCAGAGGGATCATGCATGTGTGTATCACCTGTGTCGATCACACGCACTGCAGTGCTCATTAGTTTACACCCCCCTGCAAGACCTTGATAATGTAGACACAACCTGTTATTATTATAAATGCTATCTAAAATCTATTATAAATCTAAATCTATCCTCGCTCTATTAATTATTATCTATTAATATTTAAATTGGTAACACTTTACAATAAGGTTCCTTTTGTTATCATTTGTTGACTACATCTACAGCGTTTATAAATCTTAATGTGAATATCACCTAAATCAAAAGTTGCATCTGTTTACATTAGTTAAGGTACTGTGAACTAACATTTTTATTCACTAACATTAAGAAATGTGTATAAATGCCATATACATAAATTGATTATTGTTAACAAGTAATAATGTTAACAAATAAGACCATATTGTAAAGTGTTCAAGTATATGTAGCTTCATCAGAGCTGGACTAAATAAAAAACAAAGCAATGTTTTCTTATTTTTTTCAAAATTATAAACTTGTGAACACATGCAGAAATACACAGACACAGAAAAATAAACTTAATTCAAAGGGAAACAAGATTATTTTTCTAACTCTGTTGGCAGATATTTGTTCTTGTCTTAATCATAAACTCACTTTATTTTGATACATTTTTTTACTTAATATCTTCAGTCATTCTTCTTCTCCAGTAAATGAATCTTGATTTAAGCATGTATATTTATTTGTGCTGGAAAACAAGACAGAATCACTGAGGAAGAAAATAATTTATTACAGTGTTCATACAGTAGATGTACATTTAAACTGTCACTGAAAAGGGTTAATGGGTCAGCTTTCATGCAACATGTAAAATAACTGTAATCATAAAGAAATATGCATAAATATGATATGCTAGCTAGGAGAAGAAGAGATGATGTGAGATGTACAGGAATGGATCCTGAAGCGCTGTATCTATGACGACAGAGAGAATAATGTGTGATTAAATATGTAGGAAGCAGCTTTTTCTGGACAGGAAGATAATAGAGTCTGAGCTGAAGACTCAATCAGACGAACTGCACAATGATCTGGATGAAAGCAGGCAAGAGGAAAAATTCAGTTATGTTATAATATTTGTTAGATGTCATGTATATTATGTGTATATGTGAAATTTTGTATATTTATTAATCTTTGTTAATGTTAGTTAAAGGAACACGCCACCTTTTTTTGAAATAGGGGTTATTCACCGTCTCCCCTACATTTAGATTTTTGTCTCAGTGCATGCATTGTCTTAGTCTGGCAGCGCCGGCGCTAGCTTAGCTTAGCATGATGAATGGAATCCTTTGTTGCCGGATAGCATGTTGTGAGTAAAAGTGATAAAAAAAAATGTATGAAAAAATTTTTTTATTTACTTCTTGTGGCCTGCGTATTCACAACGAGTACAAATAGCGATGCAGATTAAGACTAGGCGATTTCCTAGGCAAAGATTGACTTGTGACTCTATATTGGGGTGAAGCACAGGCACATGTATAAATTGTATCTTCATTTTAATCAATGTTTCATCAAAAAATTGCCTGGATTAATAAATAAGAAGCAAATATAGTAGGCAATATAATCAGGACAGGGAGGCACCGGCGTGTGAACTGGAGCGCGTTTCATAAATCAACCGAAACTCAGCGTATAACATACTTGCCTCACAGACCTGAGAAGTATATCTATAGAAAGCTTGAAATGTCTACTTTTAAACAAAACAATTAAAACACTAAAAGAAATGGGCTGCTCTCTGCTAATGTAGGCTAATTCGTATGAAGTGTGCATTTCTCTCTATAGGCGCGTTCACTACTGCGTCAACTTTATCTTTGCAGCCGACACTGACACAGAAAACAATAGTTTATTAATAAACAATAAAATTTTTCATGCATAATCATTACTTTTGCCGGTTCTTTGTGGCAAGCTTTATTTCAGGTGTTGTGTGATATCTCTGCGCCCAAGTAGCAGTGCTTCGCCTGTGCTTCCCCCCCCATATAGTCCCAAGTCAATCTCTGCCTAGGAAATCGCCTAGTCGTAATCTGCATAGCTA
>NW_027509012.1:62500-65000 GCF_051911475.1 Siphateles boraxobius | reverse complement strand
AGTTGGGGCGTGGCTACTGTAGCAGATGGAGAGTTGGGGCGTGGCTACTGTAGCAGATGGAGAGTTGGGGCGTGGCTACTGTAGCAGATGGAGAGTTGGGGCGTGGCTACTGTAGCAGATGGAGAGTTGGGGCGTGGCTACTGTAGCAGATGGAGTGTTTGGGGAGGGGCTACTGTAGCAGATGGAGAGTTGGGGCGTGGCTACTGTAGCAGATGGAGAGTTGGGGCCGGGGCTACTGTAGCAGATGGAGAGTTGGGGCGTGGCTACTGTGGCAGATGGAGAGTTGGGGCGTGGCTACTGTAGCAGATGGAGAGTTTGGGGAGGGGCTATTGTAGCAGATGGAGAGTTTGGGGAGGTGCTACTGTAGCAGATGGAGAGTTTGGGGAGGGGCTACTGTAGCAGATGGAGAGTTGGGGCGTGGCTACTGTAGCAGATGGAGAGTTTGGGGAGGGGCTACTGTAGCAGATGGAGAGTTTGGGGAGGGGCTACTGTAGCAGATGGAGAGTTTGGGGAGGGGCTACTGTAGCAGATGGAGAGTTTGGGGAGGGGCTACTGTAGCAGATGGAGAGTTTGGGGAGGGGCTACTGTAGCAGATGGAGAGTTTGGGGAGGGGCTACTGTAGCAGATGGAGAGTTTGGGGAGGGGCTACTGTAGCAGATGGAGAGTTTGGGGAGGGGCTATTGTAGCAAATGGAGAGTTGGGGCGTGGCTACTGTAGCAGATGGAGAGTTGGGGCGTGGCTACTGTAGCAGATGGAGAGTTGGGGCCGGGGCTACTGTAGCAGATGGAGAGTTGGGGCGTGGCTACTGTAGCAGATGGAGAGTTTGGGGAGGGGCTACTGTAGCAGATGGAGAGTTTGGGGAGGGGCTACTGTAGCAGATGGAGAGTTTGGGGAGGGGCTACTGTAGCAGATGGAGAGTTTGGGGAGGGGCTACTGTAGCAGATGGAGAGTTTGGGGAGGGGCTACTGTAGCAGATGGAGAGTTTGGGGAGGGGCTATTGTAGCAAATGGAGAGTTGGGGCGTGGCTACTGTAGCAGATGGAGAGTTGGGGCGTGGCTACTGTAGCAGATGGAGAGTTGGGGCCGGGGCTACTGTAGCAGATGGAGAGTTGGGGCGTGGCTACTGTAGCAGATGGAGAGTTTGGGGAGGGGCTACTGTAGCAGATGGAGAGTTTGGGGAGGGGCTACTGTAGCAGATGGAGAGTTTGGGGAGGGGCTACTGTAGCAGATGGAGAGTTTGGGGAGGGGCTACTGTAGCAGATGGAGAGTTTGGGGAGGGGCTACTGTAGCAGATGGAGAGTTTGGGGAGGGGCTATTGTAGCAAATGGAGAGTTGGGGCGTGGCTACTGTAGCAGATGGAGAGTTGGGGCGTGGCTACTGTAGCAGATGGAGAGTTGGGGCCGGGGCTACTGTAGCAGATGGAGAGTTGGGGCGTGGCTACTGTAGCAGATGGAGAGTTGGGGCGTGGCTACTGTAGCAGATGGAGAGTTTGGGGAGGGGCTACTGTAGCTGATAGAGATGTGGGGTGGGGCTACTGTAGCTGATGGAGAGTTTGGGGAGGGGCTACTGTAGCTGATGGAGAGTTTGGGGAGGGGCTACTGTAGCTGATGGAGAGTTTGGGGTGGGGCTACTCTAGCTGATGGAGAGTTTGGGGTGGGGCTACTGTAGCTGATGGAGAGTTTGGGGTGGGGCTACTGTAGCTGATGGAGAGTTTGGGGCGTGGCTACTGTAGCAGATGGAGAGTTGGGGGCGTGGCTACTGTAGCAGATGGAGAGTTGGGGCGTGGCTACTGTAGCAAATGGAGAGTATGAAAGATTTTTTTTGTTAAAGTAAATTAATTTAACCCATTGAATTCTATTAGTATGCCATTCATTAGTTTATGTCCTCTAAATGTTTTAACATTCAGCCCCTCAAGCAACATCAGAACATTAAGAGCTCAGATCTGTCAAACACTTTCAGCTCAGCCTATAGTGAGAGTTGGGGGCGAGGCTACTGTAGCTGATGGAGAGTTGGGGGCGTGGCTACTGTAACTGATGGGGAGTTGGGGGCGTGGCTACTGTAACTGATGGAGAGTTCGGGCGTGGCTACTGAAACTGATGGAGAGTTCGGGCGTGGCTACTGTAGCAGATGGAGAGTTTGGGGAGGGGCTACTGTAGCAGATGGAGAGTTGGGGGCGTGGCTACTGTAACTGATGGGGAGTTGGGGGCGTGGCTACTGTAACTGATGGTGAGTTGGGGGCGTGGCTACTGTAACTGATGGAGAGTTGGGGCGTGGCTAATGTAGCAGATGGAGAGTTGGGGAGGGGCTACTGTAGCTGATGGAGAGTTTGGGGTGGGGCTACTGTAGCTGATGGAGAGTTTGGGGAGGGGCTACTGTAGCTGATGGAGAGTTTGGGGAGGGGCTACTGTAGCAGATGGAGAGCTGGGGCGTGGCTACTGTAGCAGATGGAGTGTTTGGGGAGGGGCTACTGTAGCTGATGGAGAGTTTGGGGTGGGGCTACT
>NW_027509012.1:42500-55000 GCF_051911475.1 Siphateles boraxobius | reverse complement strand
TACTATCTCTGTTGTAATGTATTATTGGGGCGGCAGCCTGTGCATCCATCAACAGAAACACACACTAGCGGAGCTGTCGGTTTTACGCGTTGTTATTTTCAACAAACCAGATTTAAAACGCGGCATGAGATTTCAGATCGACCGCGGTGCAAATGTGTGCCGAACCGTGGATGGAAACGGTACGGTTCGATTATTTACTGAGAACGTCACACCCAGGGCCGGCGATTGCTATAGGCGAACTAGACGGTTGCCTAGGGCGACAAATGTGTTGGGGGCGCGAGCGCGGCGCCCTCTAATGACGCCCTAGGCCTACTTCCCATTAATCACAGAATTAGAATGACAAGCGAAACAACAACACGTTTATTAAACATGATCATCCTAAGGCGCCCCCTCAGCCACACGTTTATTGTCGATAATTTCCTAGCGGGCGGGTTACGTTACGTTACGTTACGTTAGGCATGTGCTCAGCTGCTGGCGCGTTGATCGAAACCCTCTGATGCACAGGGACGAAAACGAGGAACGCAACAAGATAAAAAGAAAGCCCAGTATAGAGGTAAGTCTTCTCATCTCAGCCATTTAGGTGTCAAACGAAAAAAATGTACTTAGTATTGTGCACAGCACAGGCATGCTGGCCATCGGGACCGCCGGGAGCGGATTCTTTTCCCCCAGGATGGGAGAGATTCCACGTGCTTTTTGGGCCGATACATCATACTTTTATTATTTATTTATTTTGTCTTAGTGGCCCATAAAACTCGTTCATCGGCCCATTCGTTTTGTTTTGTTTAATTGGCGACGCTGGGTTACTTCCAAGTAACAAAATTAATTATGAAAGTTTCCTTTATTTTTCAGTGCATTTGTTTTAGAATAGCTTATGGCCATTACTGTCATGGGATTAATATTATAACTATTATTATGTAGTAGTGTAATGTAGACAGACACTGTAACTAAAAGAGGTTTGAATTTTTCTTTGTTCAATTTGCACACTTAATATGGGTTGGAGCTTTTAATTTTGAACTCTCAAAGTGCACCAGATTGATGAATTTAACATTAAAATACACAAAATGTTCTTGCGGGGGGCATACCCCCGAAACCCCCTTAGCCTTGTAGCAGCCTAATAGATTAGTAATAATAGTAGTGGTGGCAGTAATTGTAATGTATATACTACAAGTTACGTGGTCAGACAAAATGTATTTGTACAATGCAACTATGTAGGATGATAGAAATATCATTGAACCTTATTTGTAGCATTTGAATGAACAATTTATTATACAGTTGAAGTCATAATTAGCTTGTTGAAGTTTTGGACAGACTATAAGATAATTTTGGTTTAGTTTAATAAATACTTATCATTTGTAAGTATTTTTAGTGGGGGGCGCAAAACTCAATCTCGCCTAGGGCAACCAATGGGCTAGAGCCGGCCCTGGTCACATCCCTAGTTTCTATTCTATCGTCTGAGAAATGGTGTGTGTCGTACAGTGTGTGTCGTACAGTGTGTGTGTGTTTGTGTGTATGTGTGTGTGTATGTGTGTGTGTGTGTGATTCTGATCCTGGTGTTTTCCTTTATTAGAGCAGGTGTAACGAGAGGAGAGGCTGTGTGTGTGTGTGTGTGTGTGTGTGTGTGTGTGTGTGTGTGTGTGTGTGTGTGTGTGTGTGTGTGTGTGTGTGTGTGTGTGTGTGTGTGAGTGACTCTGACCCTGGTCTTCTCCTCATTAGAGCGGGTGTAACGAGAGGAGGGAGGTCCGACAGTTCCAGTTTACGGCTTGGCCCGACCATGGCGTTCCCGAATATCCCACTCCATTCCTGGCCTTCCTCCGCAGGGTGAAAGCCTGCAACCCTCCCGACGCCGGGCCCGTCATCGTCCACTGCAGGTCAGAGTTCAAGTCCAACCCTCATTTATATAACGCTTTTAACAGTACGGGCTGCCTCAAACAGCTTTACAGCGAAAGACATGATAAGAGAGCTATGAACAAAAAAGCGTTGTTTCTGTGTGTGTCCCTTTAAATGCAAATGAGCTGCAGCTCCGCCCCTGTTCAGAAGAGGGCGGAGTCTTTACACGAGCTTCAGAAACTCCGGCAATAACAAAACAGGCCAATCTCACTCATCCAGTATCCCAGAATAACCAGTAGCGAGTGCAGCCTTACGGAGAGACTCAGGAAGAGTTTCTGAATGTTAGTGGAGACATTTATGTAGTTGTTGTGGAGTTACAGTGATCATCTCATCATCATGTTGAACTTCTACACAAGTGTCCACAGTTCCTGAGGTGTTTATAAGACAGCGATGACATGTTCTGGTCAATAGTGTTCAGTGCTCGTCTGTGCTCAACGACAGAACAGTTTCAGGCTTTGCTGGATCTTCTGCCGTTGCGTCAGAACTGCTCACTGTTGTCGCTCGAGAAACCGAATGTAATATTACCGCCGGTAATATTATAAACTTGCAGATTAAGAGCCGGTCATATTATAAACGTGCAGATTAAGGGCCGGTAATATTATAAACGTGCATATTAAGAGCCGGTGATATTATAAACGTGCAGATTAAGGGCCGGTGATATTATAAACTTGCAGATTAAGGGCCGGTAATATTATAAACGTGCATATTAAGAGCCGGTAATATTATAAACGTGCAGATTAAGAGCCGGTGATATTATAAACGTGCAGATTAAGGGCCGGTAATATTATAAACGTGCAGATTAAGGGCCGGTAATATTATAAACGTGCAGATTAAGGGCCGGTAATATTATAAACGTGCAGATTAAGAGTCGGTAATATTATAAACGTGCAGATTAAGGGCCGGTAATATTATAAACGTGCAGATTAAGGGCCGGTTATATTATAAACGTGCAGATTAAGGGCCGGTAATATTATAAACGTGCAGATTAAGGGCCGGTAATATTATAAACGTGCAGATTAAGGGCCGGTAATATTATAAACGTGCAGATTAAGGGCCGATAATATTATAAACGTGCAGATTAAGGGCCGGTAATATTATAAACGTGCAGATTAAGGGTCGGTAATATTATAAACGTGCAGATTAAGGGCCGATAATATTATAAACGTGCAGATTAAGAGCCGGTGATATTATAAACGTGCAGATTAAGGGTCGGTAATATTATAAACGTGCAGATTAAGGGCCGGTAATATTATAAACGTGCAGATTAAGGGCCGGTGATATTATAAACGTGCAGATTAAGGGCCGGTAATATTATAAACGTGCAGATTAAGGGTCGGGAATATTATAAACGTGCAGATTAAGAGCCGGTAATATTATAAACGTGCAGATTAAGGGCCGGTAATATTATAAACGTGCAGATTAAGAGCCGGTAATATTACAAACGTGCAGATTAAGAGCCGGGAATATTATAAACGTGCAGATTAAGGGCCGATAATATTATAAACGTGCAGATTAAGGGCCGGTAATATTATAAACGTGCAGATTAAGGGCCGGTGATATTATAAACGTGCAGATTAAGGGCCGGTAATATTATAAACGTGCAGATTAAGGGCCGGTGATATTATAAACGTGCAGATTAAGGGCCGGTAATATTATAAACGTGCAGATTAAGGGCCGGTAATATTATAAACGTGCAGATTAAGAGTCGGTAATATTATAAACGTGCAGATTAAGAGTCGGTAATATTATAAACGTGCAGATTAAGGGCCGGTTATAAACGTGCAGATTAAGGGCCGGTGATATTATAAACGTGCAGATTAAGGGCCGGTTATAAACGTGCAGATTAAGGGCCGGTGATATTATAAACGTGCAGATTAAGAGCCGGTAATATTATAAACGTGCAGATTAAGGGCCGGTTATAAACGTGCAGATTAAGGGCCGGTGATATTATAAACGTGGAGATTAAGAGCCGGTAATATTATAAACGTGCAGATTAAGGGCCGGTAATATTATAAACGTGCAGATTAAGAGCCGGTAATATTATAAACGTGCAGATTAAGGGCCGGTAATATTATAAACGTGCAGATTAAGAGCCGGTAATATTATAAACGTGCAGATTAAGAGCCGGTAATATTATAAACGTGCAGATTAAGGGCCGGTGATATTATAAACGTGCAGATTAAGAGCCGGTAATATTATAAACGTGCAGATTAAGGGCCGGTTATAAACGTGCAGATTAAGGGCCGGTGATATTATAAACGTGGAGATTAAGAGCCGGTAATATTATAAACGTGCAGATTAAGGGCCGGTAATATTATAAACGTGCAGATTAAGGGCCGATAATATTATAAACGTGCAGATTAAGGGCCGGTAATATTATAAACGTGCAGATTAAGAGTCGGTAATATTATAAACGTGCAGATTAAGAGTCGGTAATATTATAAACGTGCAGATTAAGGGCCGATAATATTATAAACGTGCAGATTAAGGGCCGGTAATATTATAAACGTGCAGATTAAGGGCCGGTGATATTATAAACATGCAGATTAAGGGCCGATAATATTATAAACGTGCAGATTAAGGGCCGATAATATTATAAACGTGCAGATTAAGGGCCGGTAATATTATAAACGTGCAGATTAAGGGCCGGTAATATTATAAACGTGCAGATTAAGAGCCGGTAATATTATAAACGTGCAGATTAAGAGCCGGTAATATTATAAACGTGCAGATTAAGGGCCGGTAATATTATAAACGTGCAGATTAAGAGCCGGTAATATTATAAACGTGCAGATTAAGAGCCGGGAATATTATAAACGTGCAGATTAAGAGTCGGTAATATTATAAACGTGCAGATTAAGGGCCGGTAATATTATAAACGTGCAGATTAAGAGCCGATAATATTATAAACGTGCAGATTAAGGGCCGGTAATATTATAAACGTGCAGATTAAGGGCCGGTAATATTATAAACGTGCAGATTAAGGGCCGGTAATATTATAAACGTGCAGATTAAGGGCCGGTAATATTATAAACGTGCAGATTAAGGGCCGGTAATATTATAAACGTGCAGATTAAGGGCCGGTAATATTATAAACGTGCAGATTAAGGGCCGGTAATATTATAAACGTGCAGATTAAGAGCCGGTAATATTATAAACGTGCAGATTAAGGGCCGGTAATATTATAAACGTGCAGATTAAGGGCCGGTAATATTATAAACGTGCAGATTAAGAGCCGGGAATATTATAAACGTGCAGATTAAGAGTCGGTAATATTATAAACGTGCAGATTAAGAGCCGGTAATATTATAAACGTGCAGATTAAGGGCCGGTAATATTATAAACGTGCAGATTAAGAGCCGGTAATATTATAAACGTGCAGATTAAGGGCCGGTAATATAAGAAACGTGCAGATTAAGAGCCGGTAATATTATAAACGTGCAGATTAAGGGCCGGTAATATTATAAACGTGCAGATTAAGGGTCGGTAATATTATAAACGTGCAGATTAAGGGCCGGTAATATATGTATTTTCTGAGAGGGGCGGTATTTTTGTTGGGAAAGTCGGGGAGAGACGCACACTTCGATTAGACTGGATAAACACATGCAGCATCTTAATTTTTAAGAAAATGAAACGAAATAAATGAATAAATCAAGCCTTTATTACATAACACTAGGCTATATCATACAGCATTCAGAAAAATAACAGTTTGCGCTCCTAAGGGCTTTCACACTTTTCTCTCAGTTGATCTGCTGATGAATTCTTCAAGCAGGGTCGAAACATAAACATCACACATCGCACCGCACCCCTAGTTCCTACATCTATGGCCCAATGACGCTACGATGAGCATTTACTACTTTAAAAAAATGCGGGTCAGGAAGCGGGTCGGGTTCAATATTTTCTTTATTTTTTTGCGGTTGCGGGCGGGTTAGTTGAAAACGTCGGTCGGGTGCGGGTTGTTTATACATTGACCCGCGCATTACAGGTGTGTGTGTTTAAATATATATATGCGCAGACGTGTATCTTACTTTACAAAGTGAAATCGCCATATTCCTTGTCTGCCCTTAAAAATTCAAAATACAGAATTTGTGGTCGTTTGCGCGGATCCACGTGACCTGGAATCATTGGTAATGTTTAATCTGTATAGAGTAGGAGGAGGTCTTCACTAGCGTTAGCGTAGATGTAACTTCTTCTTCTGATGTAACGTGTACATCAGGTGTTCAGGCCTTCTCTGGCTCTCGAATGCCAAGCTTCTGTTTCACATCGATCTGCGTCTTCCCTGGGGCCGAGGATAAATGCACTGTAAACACTGATGTGTGTGTGTTTTATTCCCTCTCGAAGGCTTTCGCTTGCAGAGTAACTCTTCTGCTTGTTATATAAAAGTTGCTATTCATTCATTGATTGATGACGGCCTTCGAGACTAAACTAGTCTGTCCTCAAAGTCCAGACAGAAGCCGCTTCGTGAAGCTTCAAAAGCTTGAGAATCATTCGTTTACAAGCAGTGATTCGGAGCGTGTAACAACGATTCAGAGTCACATGACTTCAGTAAACGTGGATTTGTTTCGTCATAACTGATTAGAAACGTTTCATGAGGGTGATGATCTCTGTGAACCCATAAACCAGCAGTTATATAGTTTATACCTGATCTCAGGTCAGTTTTAGACATTTGTACACATTTTTTAACACACATTTGTATAATAAAAAGGAAGAGTTGTAGTTAATAGACTATTATTGGCCTTTAAAAAGCCATACAATTTAATTAAATAGCACATATTATACAAACACTTAATATTCAATGGTATTAGATGATTTGATAATTGCTGTAACATTTGCAATTGTTTTTAAAAGGTGTTTTTACCTGCAGTTTTCGTTGCATTTACACCGTTCTGACCAGCAGGAGTCGCCAGCGTGTGCCATTCAGACCGATTCAGAACAATGAATCATTTTGAGAACCAAGTGGTTCAGTTGATTCAGAGCTTTTCCCATCACTATCAGAGATTTGTCTGGTGCTGATCTGAATCTCGCAGGTTCTGGTTCTGGTTTTGGTCTCGACCGGGTCTCTGACTCACTGAGGTTCTGCTGGGATTCACTGGGTTCATTGAGGACGAGGGTTTGTGAAAGTGAGCTGAAGTTCAGAAGATTCGACCTTTTGCTGCAGTGCAGTGTGATCTCAATACTGATGCTCACACACACACACACACTGACACACACACACACACACCTTTTCTCACACACACACACACACACACACACACACACACACACACACACACACACACACTCACACTCACACACACGTACACACACACACACACTCACACTCACACTCACACTCACACACTGGGGAAAGTGAAGCCGCCAAAGTCCTAATATGGCGCTGACATCTTGCGCTGATTTAGGACCTAAATCTGTGCAGTAGTGAGTGTGTGTGGAGTCGCGATATCAAGGTTCCGCCCACAATCCCGCAGAAACCGTTAGTACAAAGTTTACTGTGTGAAATAAACAGTTATGGACATGTAGAAATTAAAGAGACTTTGGGTTCATGAGCTATACTGGGACCAGCCACTGGGGGGCGATCGAGACACAGGGTTTATGAGCTATACTGGGTCCAGCCACTGGGGGGCGATCGATACTCTGGGTTTATGAGCTTTACTGGGTCCAGCCACTGGGGGGCGATCGAGACTCTGGGTTTATGAGCTTTACTGGGACCAGCCACTGGGGGGCGATCGAGACTCTGGGTTTATGAGCTTTACTGGGACCAGCCACTGGGGGGCGATCGAGACTCTGGGTTTATGAGCTTTACTGGGACCAGCCACTGGGGGGCGATCCAGACTCGGGGTTTCTGAGCCATACTGGGACCAGCCTCCAGGGGGCGATCGAGACTGGGTTTATGAGCTATTACTAAGACCAGCCACTGGGGGGCGATCAATACTCAGGGTTTATGAGTTTTACTGGGACCAGCCACTGGGGGGCGATCCAGACTCGGGGTTTCTGAGCCATACTGGGACCAGCCTCCAGGGGGCGATCGAGACTGGGTTTATGAGCTATTACTAAGACCAGCCACTGGGGGGCAATCGAGACTGGGTTTATGAGCTATTACTAAGACCAGCCACTGGGGGGCGATCAAGACTCAGGGTTTATGAGCTTTACTGGGACCAGCCACTGGGGGGCGATCGAGACACAGGGTTTATGAGCCATACTGGGACCAGCCACTGGGGGGCGATCGAGACTGGGTTTATGAGCTATTACTAAGACCAGCCACTGGGGGGCGATCAAGACTCAGGGTTTATGAGCTTTACTGGGACCAGCCACTGGGGGGCGATCGAGACACAGGGTTTATGAGCTATACTGGGACCAGCCACTGGGGGGCGATCGAGACGCTTTGCTTCACTTTTCAGCACTTGTGTGGCACGCTTGGTTCAGGATCATGCTTGTTCCTCTGTAATCTGGATTAAAGTTATTTCACTTTATAATCCCATGTTTTTCTGTTGTGTCAGATGATGAAACACTCTCACACACACGCTTTCACACACACACACTACAGTGTATAATCCCACGATTCTCTGTTGTGTCAGATGGAAGCGTCTGTGAGTCTGAGATCAGACAGTTTTTGGATTAGTAACCGGAAACAGATCAGTGAAATTACACCGTAGTAAAACCCTGGTGTTTTCCGTGTGTGTCTCAGCGCCGGCGTGGGCCGCACCGGCTGCTTCATCGTGATCGACGCCATGCTGGAGCGGCTCCGCCACGAGCGCACGGTGGATGTGTACGGTCACGTGACCCTGATGCGCTCGCAGCGGAACTACATGGTCCAGACGGAGGACCAGTACGGCTTCATCCACGAGGCGCTGCTGGAGGCCGTGGCCTGCGGGAACACTGAGGTCGCGGCCCGAAGCCTGTGCTCGTACATACAGACGCTCGCGCAGGTGGAGCCCGGAGAACACGTCAGCGGGATGGAGCTCGAGTTCAAGGTGCGGGAGTCTGGGTTCGGTCCAGTCAATTTAGTCCTTTGTGAGATTTAGTCAGTGTTGAGCTATGTTACTTTTAAAAGTAATGCATTAAAATATTGCATTACTCCCAAAAAAAAGTAACTAATTGCTTTACTAAGTTACTTTTTAAGAAAAGTTACATTACTGTTACTTTTTCTCACCTGGGCTGGGCTTGCTTGTTTGTTTTTTAATAACATCAAAAACACTATTTTTGGGCAAATGTAAAGACCCTTTATTTAGTCACCTTTATTTATATAGCGCTTTTTACCATACAGATTGTTTCAAAGCAGCTTTACATTAAAATTCTACTAATAGTAGTGATATTGTACTTTCACACATCACATGTCTCCTCGATAAACAAGCAACAATATAGACTACTGGTCAAAGGATTGTAATTAATAAATATATTTAGTGTCTTCTGCTCACCAAAGCTGCGTGTATTTGAACAAAAACAAAGTAAAAACAGTGAAATATTATTATAATGTAAATCATCTGTTTTCTATGTGAATATATAGTAAAGTGTAATTTATTCCTGTGATCAAAGCTGAATTTTCAGCATCATTACTCCAGTCTTCAGTGTCACATGATCCTTCAGAAATCACTATAATATGATGATTTGATGCTCAAGAAACATTTATGATTATTATCAGTGTTGAAAACAGTTTCATATTTTTGTGGAAACCGTCATACATTTTATTTTTAAGGATTCTTTGATGAATTGAAAGTTCAAAAGAACAGCATTGATTTAAAATAGAATCTTTTGTAACATTGTAAATGTCTTTACTCTCAATTTGAGCAATTGAATGTGTCCTTGTTAAATAAAATTATTTTTATTTTACCACAAACTTTTAAATGGTTGTGAATCACGGTTTATATTCAAATATGAAGGAGCAAAAACTGCTTTCAACAAGAGTAATAAATGTTTCTTGAGCATCAGATCATCATATTATAGTGATTTCTGAAGGATCATGTGACACTGAAGACTGGAGTAATGATGCTGAAAATTCAGCTTTGATCACAGGAATAAATTACACTTTACTATATATTCACATAGAAAACAGCTGATTTACATTATAATAATATTTCATAGTTTTTCTGTCTTGGTGAGCAGAAGAGACTTTTTCAGAAACATTAAAAATCATATTTATTCTAAACCTTTGACCAGTCACATATATACAGTACATAATTCCCATACAATAAATAACAAGGGTTTGTTAATTTATTTATTATAACACTGTTTGTTTAGATCACCGGAATTTGAACATGTAATTTATATTTTTATGATGAATTTTCATATTAAATGCACATCTATTTGAGATTGAAAGTTTGCATAGTGCATTAACAGTTTTAATAATCATAAAGTGTTTCCAGGACAGTTTTAATGTGACTTTCATATAACAAGCATAAGTTTAAATCCGTGACCTTATTGTGTCCGTCAGCGTCTGGCCAACACTAAAGCACACACCTCCAGGTTCGTTAGTGCTAATCTGCCCTGCAACAAGTTCAAGAACCGGCTGGTGAACATCATGCCGTACGAAACCACACGCGTGTGTCTGCAGCCAATCAGAGGCCTGGAAGGGTCCGACTACATCAACGCCAGCTTCATCGACGGATACAGGTATTCCCCTGCTCTGACTCTACCAGACGCGAGCAGAACCTGAACTGAGCTAGTCTAAATGTGTGTGTGTGTGTGTGTGTGTGTGTGTGTGTGTGTGTGTGTGTGTGTGTGTGTGTTCAGGCAGCAGAAGGCGTATATCGCCACACAGGGGCCGCTGGCAGAGACAACGGAGGACTTCTGGAGGACCCTGTGGGAACACAACTCCACCATCGTGGTCATGCTGACCAAACTGCGTGAGATGGGACGGGTGAGATCCGAGAGCAAAACACAAGCTCGTTCTGCTTTTAATTTAGTCCTCGGTCAGATTTAGTTTTATCATATTTAGTCAGTGTTGGGGAAAGTTACTTTTAAAAGTAATGTATTACAGTATTGCGTTACTCCCCAAAAAAGTAACTAATTGCGTTACTTAGTTACTTTTTATGAAAAGTAATGCGTTACAATATTGCGTTACTCCCAAAACTACTTCTTACTCATATCTTAGTCATGCTCCATAATGGTTAAACTGATCATCACAATAATTTTGTTTTGAATTGTAATCTTAAATTACTGATCATGATTTTTGTCATTTTTACATTTCATCAGAATTATTGCACTTTCACTTGTAAGCACAAATCAACAGAATGTTGACTCATTTCCTGATTTATAATATTATCATATAAGTTAGCACACTCTCTATATTATGAAAACTGGTAAAACTCGAAAGCTTCTCTTAAAAGCTAAAACAGTGAGTAATTCCAATAATTCTATTAAATGTTTTTTTTCTATTTAAACAACAGTAAAAAAGCAACAACAATCAGGAACAATCCAGTCGAGATCATGTTTGGATTTATTACACCGCAAAAAATCATGTTCTTCCTCAGTGTTTCTGTTTGTTTTCCAGCACAAATATCTAAACATTCTTAAATCAAGATACATTTACTGGAGAAGAAGCAGAATCACTGAAGATATTAAGACAAAAATGTATTAAAGCAACACTAAGTAAGAATTTTTACCTTAAAATAATGTTCCCAAAATGGTTTCAGTGCTTCATCAAGTCGTGACCTGGTGAAATGCACTTATGTCACAGCTTTGCGGTCCTTTATCTGATTTATCCACGCTATGTAAGATTGCCAGATCGGGTCTCGTTTCTGTAGTTCTGATGAGACATAAGAAAACTACTAAGGCTAAATTATAGCGGTAATGGACAATTCCGGTTCCAACCTGTAGGGCGACCGCAGAGGAAAAGTTCCTTGGTGTTGCTTTAAAATGAAGTGAGTTTGTGTTTGAAACAAGATCAAATATCTGCCAATGGAGTCAGAAAAATTATCTTAATTCAAAGGGAAAACAAGTTATTTTTCTGACTTCTGTTGTGGCAAAAATTCTGTTAAACATCATCACTGCGTAGGAGACACTCAGTCAAATTAATAAAAAGGAAAGTATTCATTCTTGCAAGAATAGGTTCAGTCTAGTACACAGAAGTTACGCTGTGCAAGAGAGTGACACTCAACAGGAAGATATGAGACAGGCTTTATACTGTTTTCAAGGTTCTCCTCACCCGCTGTACCTTTCACCCACTCAGATAAGGTCCTTACTGCTGTTCAGTTTATACTTACAGACACAAACTGGTAATAAACTGGCCAAAACTGACCGTCCCTAAGGTCAGAAGTCCTGTCCCATATGTTCCTGAAACGTCACACACAAGCACGTACACACATATATTTTTACACATTAAATTGGTTCTCTCTCCTATGATATCTGTTGGGGATCAATGACTATTAAAATTTATATTACACTTCATTGCCAGATATTTGTTCTAGTTTCAAGCTCAAACTCACTTTGACACATTTTTTTACATTTTTATACGTTTCGCATGCGTGAAAGCTCGTAGTGGCTTTTTAAAAACATTCTATATTATTTTTCTGCTCTTTTTTGTTGAAGAAATTATTGAGAGATTTTGGTAAAGTTTTTATGTTTTAAACTATATTTTAGTCTCGTATTTTTTCATCACGATATTGCATGTTGATGTA
>NW_027509012.1:27500-40000 GCF_051911475.1 Siphateles boraxobius | reverse complement strand
TTTCAAACAGAGAATATAATTCACTAGTGATGAACAGGGAACAAACTCTTATTCGAGGTGACTTTAGTTCCTGGAGAGTTCACAGGCTCAGGTGTGTTTGACCCAGGCGTTGACCTCGTCTCCTGCAGTCATGTGATCAGATCTGTGTGTGTGTGTGTGTGTGTGTTCGCAGGACGAGTATCAGTTCTGCTATCAGGCCGGCCTCGAGTACCTTGGAAGTTTTCACTATGCAACATAAGAGAAGAAGAAGGCCAAGAACAAGTGAAGAACAGCTTCCCCTCGACGACCCCAGCAAACCCTCGCAGAGGACACACACCAGAGACGCAAACTATTACCTCAGTGTTCACTTATTGATATTAATGTTGTGGTCGGCTTTCTAGAAATATTAAACCGTGGATGAAGAGGAAAATATTACATGTACAAAAAAATCTATTTAAAGCAAAACAACAAGAAACTATGAAATCAAAAGCCTGGATTATTGCTGCACCCTTCAGTGGGAGTTTCTTCGAACTGTCTTTGCCAACGTCAGACGTTCGTTCGTTCGTTCGTTCGTTCGTCTGAATGGCGGGATCGTTGCCATCGGACGATTAAGCGGGAGTTTAATTAAACGAGATCTCCCACCGTCTGTGCCTAACGGAGCGAGGCGGATCAACTCCTGTGAATACTGTGTTTGTGTGTCTCTACAAGACTTTCTGCTGCTTACGCGTGTTTGAGAGGCGAGCGAGTTTCGATGCTTCAATCTCGTATCTGTATCATGTTCTTTTGCTCTTTCGGCTGTTGCGTAACGAGACGGAAGACCATTGTTCATCCCAGAACATATAGATGATTCGACACACACGTTCTAGGAGGAATCGCAGTCTAACGCTAGAAACATCTGATCTAGAACACACTCGCGAAACTCTTCCCGTCATGTTTAGTTTAGCGAAGGCGTGATGTTTAGGAGTAGCGCGGGAAACCAGGCGGTTCGGGACGTGAAGTGAGCCTTATTATCGTTGTTGTCAAATATTTAATCGACCTGATTTTTTTATTTCATTTTGTTGTTGATATGCTTGAATTTTTAAGGATCTATTTATTTACATGATTTTTATGGCACTATGATTTGTGAGCTGTGGTGTAGTTGGCTAATGTGACTGTACATGGCTCAGATGTACAGTGTTGTGCTTCGTAAACCCTCTCAGATATTTTATATATTTCCTGTGCACTGATTGTTCTAGAGAAGCCAACGGTCCTCAGAGCCCAAACCTCAGCCAATCGCTAGAGTTCTGAGACGTCACATGGTTCTCATCGGCATTATCAGTCAAACGGAGCGAGAGCAAGCACACGCGGGGTTAAAGAGCATCAGATCAGCTTCAGGTTTTCATACCGTGGTAAACTGCACTAAACCAGCAGGGTAATACCATGTTAACATGATTGACTGAAATGTGATGTAAGGACGAATCATTTATTGACAGCAAGTGAGGTTTAAGACGTGGTCACGTGTGTCATTTCACTAGGAATACATGCGAATTTATTTCCCTAGATTTCACTAACAATTTAGAATTAGCCAGAATTAGACTCTTTTCCACAAAATTGTGTAAATGTGTAAAAACTGCTGAGATTACATCGCAAAAGATGTTCTCGTTCAGTATTTTTTTTCTTGTTTTCCAATACAAACATTCTTAAATCAAGATATATGACTGAAGATATTTAAAAATGAAAAATGCATCAAAATGAAGTGAGTTTGAGCTTAAAACAAGAACAAATATCTGCTAATAGAGTCAGAAAATAATGAATTTGAATTAAGATTTGTTTTCTGACTCCATTGGATATTTGTTCTTGTTTTAAGCTCAAACTCACTTCATTTTCATACACTTATGACTTAATATCTTCAGTTATTTTGCTTCTTCTCCAGTAAATGTATCTTGATTTAAGAATGTTTAGATATTTGTGCTGGAAAACAAGTCAGAAACACTGAGGAAGAGCGTTATTTTTTCACTAAACTATAGACAAAACATAATTTCCTAACAAAATTTCACTTATGTGACCACACCTTTACACAAAACTGCCTAATGTATTCTCCATCCTGTCAGCACATGTTATAAACTGACGCTCCTGTTAATCGGGCAAAGTGAATGTGGTTTTCATGTGAATCTAATATCAAATATTGGCAACTATGAGCGGATCATCGACCATGTTCTGTCAGATTCAGCATCTGATCGACTCTGATCTTCTTCAGCACAGTTTCTCTCTTCTTCAATTTAAAGCACATTCACGACTGATGTTTCTCAGTCAAATATTCTCTCTAATTAAAAAGTTCCTTTGAAGACAAAAGCACAGGAATAATCCCACAATCTGTCGAAGCAACACATGATCAGACGAGGGAACGAGGGCCGAGAGCTGATGACTACGTAGTGCTTCACTTTTCTCTGCTTACTGATTTCAGAGCATATGTGTAGATAATATGTCGACTTTGTATTAAAACAGAACGACTGGATATACTGACGTGAAGAAGTGTGTGTGTCGTCTCTTATTTCTTCAGTGATTTGTGATGAAACTGCTGATTTATTTGAATCGTCTGCGATTCCATGTTCATTTTTATACATCAGTTAAACTGAGTGGATGAATCGTGATCACTAGATAGGTCACATTTCATCATTAGGTAGTTCTACTACACACACTCTCTCTCTCTCACACACACACACACACACACGATGAGAGAAATATAAAAAAAAATATCTGGCTTTTTCAGAGCAAATGCTTTACACTGTGTCCTTACTACACACACACACACCGCGCGATAACAGCGTTTCCACGTTAATCGGAGTTCGTGCTAACCAGCCGCGACACGCAACCCAGATAAGGTGACATTGATTAAATGTTGAAATTCCATCAGAATCATCATTTTGGTTGAGGATGAAAATTCAATGCTAAAATAATATTGAATCAATGTTGATAATTCAATGTTTCAGTGTTGAAAAGACAAACATTGAATCAATGGTTGAAATAACATTATTTCAGGGTGCAAACGTGATGAAAAATCAATGTTTAATTTCAACATTGATTCAATGATCTTTTGGTTAATGCATTAACATTGATTCAATGTAGATTCAATGTTGGTCTGCTATCTGGGAACGATTATATTTTAGAAACGGTTTCTATTTTTCTGCGACGTCGCGCTGGAACAACAAACACAAAGTGTGGCAGTGATAATCTCAGTCAGGGGCGCCGCTAAGGGGGAGTTAGGACGATTATTAGGGCCCACACACTTTTGGGACCCCAGAGATCGATTTTATTGATGGAATGGGTGCGGTAGGCCCAACCTTATTCTTTCATAGGGCCCAAAATTTCTAGCGGTGCCCATGATCTCAGGTAATGTTTATGTGCTTTATTTAATGTTGTTAAAAGCGTGTAATGTGACTTTGAATATCATTTAGTGCTCCAGCTTTGTAGCTGTAAAAGCAACAATGGATAATTCACCTCAGATCTTGAAATTAAACAAATGTAAACAAGAACGTTCAAACATGTGAACAAACAAGTGTATTCTTTTACAAAGAATGTTTTAGTTATTCAGTAGCATATGTATTTTTAATAATGTCTAAATGGTGTAATATTTGTGAATTTGAGTAGCCTATATTGCGAGTGCCGTCAGGATTACTCGGGTGCCGCGAGACTCCGCCCACACGCTGCTCTGATTGGCTGTGGGTTTTGATTGATTTTGACGCATCTCGGCGTCGCGAGTTGTCGCTGGAATCTTATCGCATCTGTTTAGTACACGGTGTTGTTACACACAGATTTATGTTGAGATCATCAGCTGAAAAGCACCCGGATAGAACTCTCGTTATTTTGATTGTGAGCGTCATCTCACACACACACACACACACACACACACACACACACACACACACACACACACGTGTGTGTTTAATCCCAGCACTGATCTCACATTCTCAACCTAAACCTGCTTTTGTTGGTTCTGTGCAGTTCCAGACGCACTGAAATATCCAGATCTTCAAGAATTCCTGTTCAGTTCAAGATAAAACAGACACAGTGTGAAAGTTCATGTTGTTGAACTTTATGTGTTATGAAAACGACGCTCAACCTATATAATGTCATATTAATCATAATCAAATGCGAACTAGAAGAAAACGTTCTACGTATGAGAAGAAATGTCTTAAATTATTGCATAATACGTTCCTGTTTAACAGGTTATTTAATTTTTTTCTATTAATAAAGTAAGTTTACTTTAAAGTGAGCTGTTAAATTCATAAATTTATTTAAGATTAAGAGCCCCTGAAAGTGTCTATGAAGCTCCTGACGGAATCCTGTAATGTTATATATAGAAGATAATAACCGCCTTCATGTTTCAGAAACCTATTGTTTTCCCTTTGAATTAAGATTATTTTTCTGTCTCCACTGGCAGATATTTGTTCTTGTTTTAACCAAAAACGTCATTTTGATATTTTTTTTACTTAATATCTTCAGTCATTTTTCTTCTCCAGTAAATTAATCTTGATTTAAGAATGTTGAGATATTTTTGCTGGAAAACAAGACAGAAACCCTGAGGAAGAGAATTATTTATTACAGTGTTAAACCTATAATCATATTCATATTGTGTTCAGAATGACTCTGCCAAATGTCTGACAAACCAGTTGAACTCATAATGTTTGTGTTGAACACAATCTGACCTGAGATCTGAAAATCATCATGAGGAACACATTATCACACACACACACACACACACACACACACACACACACACACACACACACACACACACACACACACACACACACACACACACACACACACACACACTGGTTTAGCATTCACACGACCCATGATGATCATGTTCAAGTTAGGGTTAGGTTTGTGTGCGCAGGTGTGTGTGTGTGTGTGTGTGTGTGTGTGTGTGTGTGTGTGTGTGTGTGTGTGTGTGTGCGCAGGTGTGAGATGCTCTAATGTGTCCCAGAGGGGGTGAGGTTGTGTAACGCGACACACACACACACACGCACACACACACACACACACACACACACACAGAATGAGCTTCATCTGGAGAAGCTGTTGATGAAACTGAATCCTCTGACAGCAGAAACTGCTCATTGTTCTGCTCATTTTCATTGTTTTTTTCTGCGTGACTGTCTTGCTTTATTATTTTACTGATTATCTGTTTCTCGTTTGTTAGAATAACTTCAAACTGTGTTGTTTCCAGTATCTGATATGAGTGTGTGAGGGCTGATATCTACAGAACCGAGGAGCGCGTGGCACAGGGGTCCACATACTTTACTCACCCTGGTGTTGTTCTCATGTCGTTCGCCCGTCTTTCTTTAATGCGAATAGCGATCAGCATCAAGCTTTAAAAAAAGACACAAAAGCATCACAGAATGATCTCGTGTCGTATATTCCACGTGTTCTGGGGGTTTACGGTAGGGTTTGGTGAAAAAAAACCTAAAATTTAATGTATTATTTAATTAAATTCTTGACCTTTGCTGTTAATTTTCTGTGGGATCTAATTTCATTATGCTAATGTGACACACACACAATTATAGTTTTTTTTACAATCGCTAGGACACATTTCTTAATAGAAATCATTCCTACGTTTCCCCTTCAACTGAAAGACTAACACCTGTGATACGTCCAATTGCTTTGATAGTATTTGATTTTTCCTATTTAGAATATATTTCAATATGGTTTTACTGTAGACATGTAGCAAATTTCTGTCTTATTCAGTTTTGTATTATATCAGGTTTTGAACTTAAGTTGAACAGTTTTGAAAAGACTCTGTTGTTCTGTAGGAAAACTGACCAACGTATCGAGAAATTAGTCCTAGAGATTGTCCAAAAAACTGTTTGTAGGAAATTACTTGTCATTGATTTTTTTATATCAGCTATCCATTCCGTTAATTTGGTGGATTGGTAAGTTTCGTCGGTGTGTGAGGAAATATAGAGCTGAGTATCATCAGCATAACAGTGAATACTAATGCCATGCTTCATAATGATATCTCCTAAAGGTAGCATGTACAGAGTGTGTGTGTGTGTGTGTGTGTGTGTGTGTGTGTGTGTGTGTGTGTGTGTGTGTGTGTGTGTGTGTGTGTGTGTGTGTGTGTGTGTGTGTGTGTGTGTGTGTGTGTGTGTGTGTAGCATGTACAGAGTGAACAGCAATGGTCCTAGTACTGAGCCTTGTGGTACACCATACTGAACGTGTGATCGATATGACATCTGTGAGTGTGTGTGTGTGTGTGTGTGTGTGTGTGTGTGTGTGTGTGTGTGTGTGTGTGTGTGTGTGTGTGTGTGTGTGTGTGTGTGTGTGTGTGTGTGTGTGTGTGTCTGTGTCTGTGTCTGTGTCTGTGTGTCTTGTGGATATAAAATATAAAATGAATGAATTTATAAGTGTGTTTCTCATGTATTCCTGTAGAGTCTCACTCTCATCGATCATTGAGTCTGTCTTGTGCGCTTCCATCACTGTCTGGTTTGGTTCAGCTACCAAATCAGACATCAGGAGACTACAACGGACAGTCCGGACTGCGGAGAGGATTATTGGTGCCCCCCTGCCAAACCTCCAGGACCTGTACTCTTCCAGAGTGAGGAAGAGAGCAGGTAAAATCATCACAGACTCCACTCACCCTGGACACCACCTGTTTGAACTGTTACCGTCAAGACGGAGACTCAGATCACTGGCCACAAGAACATCTCGGCACAGGAACAGTTTCTTCCCACAGGCCATTTCCCTCCTGAACAGTTAACACTCCTCCCAAGGCATATGCCTGTAAGTGCAATACTCCCTCTGTTTAGTGCAATATCCCACAACTCAGGTGATACTTATATGTAGATTTATTTATTTATAATATTCAAAACACTGTAAATAGGTTCATAATCTGTAAATCTGGAAATGTCTATTCTGACTAAACCCAACTGTGATAGTTTTATTCTCATATATTTATATTTTTATTTTTTATTCTTATAATTTGTAGTATTATGTTTCATGTTGTATTTGTATATGTCCACTGGAAGCCTCAGTACCAAAACAAATTCCTTGTGTGTGCAAGCACACTTGGCAATAAAGCTCTTTCTGATTCTGATTCTGATTCTGATTCTGATGTACTTTCTCGTTCTTCTTCTGCAATGACTGTGAATTCCTGAGAGATCATCGTTTCATCATCGTCTCTTGTGTGTCTGATAGCATCTGCTCTATCTGGACCTGATGAGTTAGTGTTTGTGTGACACCTGATCCGTGCAGGTGCGCCCCGGTCATGTGCTTTAGAAGAACACACTGATCCAGTGGGCGTGGCCTCAGTGGGCTGGTGGGCGGGGCAAACAAACCCACATGGGTGTCGTCTGAAACAGTGCTGCTCAATCAGACTGTGATTTATATGAAGGTTCTGGTTAACATCACTTTTAATGATCAAGAAACACTCACATGTTACAACAAGTTTTAATCAAAAACTACCAAAGATGCCAAGATTGTCCATGTTTCAGACACAGCCATGGAAACGCTTTCCCTTCACCTCTGTACAGATCAAATATTATCAAAATGATTCCAGTTCGCATGGATCCGCGGAAACGACTGAAAATTCTGTATTATAATAAGTAATATTAATATATAAGTAATTTGGTGATATCATTTGTAAAGAAAGACTACACGCCTGCGCACATATATATTCAAACGCTCATATCTATATACTAAACACATAATATGCATGTGCACTCAGTCACCGTTTTCACAGATTCACGATTTTGAAGTTTAATCGGAGGTGATAAAGTTTTTCAAAATATTTCAAAACTTGCAAAATCTGTTTCAAAGTTTGTATTCTCGAGCTCAAACACTGTTGTGTGTGAACGAACGTCCAGAACACATTAAAGTTTGTGTTTACTGTTAGAACGGTGTGTGTTAGCGGCCGCTAAGTTAATAACTAATGATCTTTACAACGGAAGTGAATCAACCAAAACTAACTTTATCTGGACAATAACTTTATTCTAGATCTGCTGTACAATCTCTGTTACTGTAATCTCCTATTATCACTGTAAAGCTGCTGTGAAACTCTATATTGTTAAAGCGCTGTATAAATGAAGGAGACTCGACTTGACGGTGGCGGGTGTGGCCGAGTCTAGAAGTGGGTGTGGCTCTGTGTCAGGTGGGTGTGGCTCTGTGCCGGGTGGGCGTGGCTCTGGCAGGTGGGCGTGGTCACAGGTTCTACTATCTGCAGTGAGATCTGACTGATGGATATAATGCACAGATCTGCAGACCGACGCTCAATGGAAACACGTCTGAATCTCACGCATGATGGGAAGTAAAAAAGCAAACAGGAAGTTTTCTCTGGACAGCTCAGGGTGAGTGTTTGTGTTTGGATGAGATTATACAGGGACTCTTAAATCTTCTAATCTTCTGGATTGTTCTTCTACAACATAATAACACAAAACCTTTTTCTTGGTTGTATGAATGTTAAGGAAACATTCCATTTGATTTTATTTGAATTTCTCAAACAATATGAGAATTTTACTATTGAAGGTTCTCTGAACAAGTGGTAAATTTTTTTTAAAAAATGTTACATTTAAAAAACATAAAGAAAAAAACCCGAACCTCTAACTCAAATGTTTTATGAATACAATTTAAATTTGTGTGCTAATGTTTTGAGAACATTATTAAAGACTAGATAACTTTGAACAAATACTCTATTAACGTTACAGGAAGAAAGTTTGTTCATAACTTTGAGAGAACCTTTCAAGTATGTTCCCTGTTTTATATACACACACATACAGTATATATAAACTCTATATGAATAAATATACTGTATTTACTCTACTGTTCAAACGTTTGGGGACAGTAATGTTTTTTCAAAAAAAAACTAATATTTTAATTTAACAAGGCTGCATTAAATTGTTCAAAAGTCACAGTCAGGAAATGTATAATGTTACAGAATAATTATGCAGCAAAATGCTGAAAATTCAGTTAGGAACACAGGAATAAATTACATTTTACAATATATTCACATACAGAACAGTTTGGTAACGCTTTAGATATGCAGCCCGCAGTTACAGTGTAAGTAAAGGAAATGTACAGCTTGCCCTTTCGTAATAATAGTGTACCAATAACAGTATGTAGGTATAAGGGAACAATATGCTAAATTTATGGAATAAAGGGGTAACAACCTGGATCATTACAAATGATTTATATTGTAAGTATTTTGAAAATAAGGGGTTCCTATTCTAATATAATGTGGTATTTATAACCTACTATGCTAAACAATTGTTTGTGAGAAATGTGTTGTACTTCGCAATATCAATAGTTCTGTCATGACAACTCTCAGAGTGTGTGTTTGGCGTGGCAATGAATATGACTGTTAATGTGTTTGGTCTTGGTGGAATAGATCTGCTAAACTGCTGTTATTGCTGCTACTGATGATTATAGATTCTGCCGATGATGATGATAATTATAGATTCTTCTGCTGATGATGATGATTATAGATTATTCTGCTGATGATGATTATAGATTCTTCTGCTGATGATGACTATAGATTATTCTGCTGATAATGATTATAGATTATTCTGCTGATGATGATTATAGATTCTTCTGCTAATAATGATTATAGATTCTGCTGATGATGATTATAGATTCTTCTGCTGATGATGATTATAGATTCTTCTGCTGATGATGATTA
This sequence comes from Siphateles boraxobius, assembly GCF_051911475.1. Taxonomy (NCBI): domain Eukaryota; kingdom Metazoa; phylum Chordata; class Actinopteri; order Cypriniformes; family Leuciscidae; genus Siphateles; species Siphateles boraxobius. Next base: position 30,366 of record NW_027509012.1, on the reverse strand, counting down.
TAGATTCTTCTGCTGATGATGATTATAGATTATTCTGCTGATGATGACTATAGATTATTCTGCTGATAATGATTATAGATTATTCTGCTGATGATGATTATAGATTCTTCTGCTAATAATGATTATAGATTCTGCTGATGATGATTATAGATTCTTCTGCTGATGATGATTATAGATTCTTCTGCTGATGATGATTATAGATTCTTCTGCTGATGATGATTATAGATTCTTCTGCTGATGATGATTATAGATTATTCTGCTAATAATGATTATAGATTCTGCTGATGATGATTATAGATTCTTCTGCTGATGATGATTATAGATTCTTCTGCTGATGATGATTATAGATTCTTCTGCTGATGATGATTATAGATTATTCTGCTGATGATGATTATAGATTATTCTGCTGATGATGATTATAGATTCTGCTGATGATGATGATTATAGATTCTTCTGCTGATAATGATTATAGATTCTGCTGATGATGATTATAGATTCTTCTGCTGATGATGATTATAGATTCTTCTGCTGATGATGATTATAGATTCTTCTGCTGATGATGATTATAGATTATTCTGCTGATGATGATTATAGATTATTCTGCTGATGATGATTATAGATTCTGCTGATGATGATGATTATAGATTCTTCTGCTGATGATGACTATAGATTATTCTGCTGATAATGATTATAGATTATTCTGCTGATGATGATTATAGATTCTTCTGCTAATAATGATTATAGATTCTGCTGATGATGATTATAGATTCTTCTGCTGATGATGATTATAGATTCTTCTGCTGATGATGATTATAGATTCTTCTGCTGATGATGATTATAGATTCTTCTGCTGATGATGATTATAGATTCTTCTGCTGATGATGACTATAGATTCTTCTGCTGATGATGATTATAGATTATTCTGCTGATGATGATTATAGATTATTCTGCTGATGATGACTATAGATTATTCTGCTGATGATGATTATAGATTATTCTGCTGATGATGATTATAGATTCTTCTGCTGATGATGATTATAGATTCTTCTGCTGATGATGATTATAGATTCTTCTGCTGATGATGATTATAGATTCTTCTGCTGATGATGATTATAGATTATTCTGCTGATGATGACTATAGATTATTCTGCTGATGATGATTATAGATTCTTCTGCTAATAATGATTATAGATTCTGCTGATGATGATTATAGATTCTTCTGCTGATGATGATTATAGATTCTTCTGCTGATGATGATTATAGATTCTTCTGCTGATGATGATTATAGATTCTTCTGCTGATGATGATTATAGATTCTTCTGCTGATGATGATTATAGATTCTTCTGCTGATGATGATTATAGATTATTCTGCTGATGATGATTATAGATTATTCTGCTGATGATGACTATAGATTATTCTGCTGATGATGATTATAGATTATTCTGCTGATGATGATTATAGATTCTTCTGCTGATGATGATTATAGATTCTTCTGCTGATGATGATTATAGATTCTTCTGCTGATGATGATTATAGATTCTTCTGCTGATGATGATTATAGATTATTCTGCTGATGATGACTATAGATTATTCTGCTGATGATGATTATAGATTATTCTGCTGATGATGACTATAGATTATTCTGCTGATGATGATTATAGATTCTTCTGCTGATAATGATTATAGATTATTCTGCTGATGATGATTATAGATTCTTCTGCTGATAATGATTATAGATTATTCTGCTGATGATGATTATAGATTCTTCTGCTAATAATGATTATAGATTCTGCTGATGATGATTATAGATTATTCTGCTGATGATGATTATAGATTCTTCTGCTGATAATGATTATAGATTATTCTGCTGATGATGATTATAGATTCTTCTGCTAATAATGATTATAGATTCTGCTGATGATGATTATAGATTATTCTGCTGATGATGATTATAGATTCTTCTGCTGATGATGATTATAGATTATTCTGCTGATGATGATTATAGATTCTTCTGCTGATGATGATTATAGATTATTCTGCTGATGATGATTATAGATTCTTCTGCTGATGATGATTATAGATTCTTCTGCTGATGATGATTATAGATTATTCTGCTGATGATGACTATAGATTATTCTGCTGATGATGATTATAGATTCTTCTGCTGATGATGATTATAGATTATTCTGCTGATGATGACTATAGATTATTCTGCTGATGATGATTATAGATTATTCTGCTGATGATGACTATAGATTATTCTGCTGATGATGATTATAGATTCTTCTGCTGATGATGATTATAGATTATTCTGCTGATGATGACTATAGATTATTCTGCTGATGATGATTATAGATTCTTCTGCTGATGATGATTATAGATTATTCTGCTGATGATGATTATAGATTCTTCTGCTGATAATGATTATAGATTATTCTGCTGATGATGATTATAGATTCTGCTGATGATGATTATAGATTCTTCTGCTGATGATGATTATAGATTATTCTGCTGATAATGATTATAGATTATTCTGCTGATGATGATTATAGATTCTGCTGATGATGATTATAGATTCTTCTGCTGATGATGATTATAGATTCTTCTGCTGATGATGATTATAGATTATTCTGCTGATGATGATTATAGATTCTTCTGCTGATGATGATTATAGATTTTTCTGCTGATGATGATTATAGATTCTTCTGCTGATAATGATTATAGATTATTCTGCTGATGATGATTATAGATTCTGCTGATGATGATTATAGATTATTCTGCTGATGATGATTATAGATTCTTCTGCTGATGATGATTATAGATTATTCTGCTGATGATGATTATAGATTCTTCTGCTGATGATG
>NW_027509012.1:0-22500 GCF_051911475.1 Siphateles boraxobius | reverse complement strand
AGCAGACTCGTCACCGTTTTGGATGAGACCGATGACAGTGGTGTCGTCTGCAAATTTCAGGAGCTTGACAGTGGGGTCTTTAGAAGTGCAGTCATTAGTGTACAGGGAGAAGAGCAGTGGGGAGAGAACGCACCCTTGGGGAGCACCAGTGCTGATTGTGAGTGTCTTGGATGTGTGTTTCCCCAGTCTCACTCGCTGCTGCCGGTCCGTCAGGAAGCTAGTGATCCACTGACAGATCGAGGATGGTATGGAGAGCTGGGTCAGTTTGGCTGTGAGAAGACCAGGCATGATGGTATTGAAGGCCGAACTGAAGTCCACAAAGAGGATCCTTGCATAAGTCCCTGGTCTGTCGAGATGTTGCAGGATATAATGCAGTCCCATGTTGACTGCATCATCCACAGACCTGTTTGCTCTGTAAGCAAACTGAAAGGGATCCAGCAGGGGTCCAGTGATGTCCTTCAGGTGGGCCAGCACCAGTCTTTCAAACGACTTCATGACCACAGACGTGATAGCGACAGGTCTGTAGTCATTAAGTCCAGTGATTTTGGGTTTTTTGGGGACAGGAATGATAGTGGAGCGTTTGAAACAGCAGGGAACTTCACACTGCTCCAATGATCTGTTGAAGATCTGCGTGAAGACCGGGGCCAGTTGGTCAGCGCAGGCTTTTAAACAAGCAGATGAGATGCCGTCTGGGCCTGAGGCTTTCCTAGTCTTCTGTTTTTTGAAGACTCGGCTCACGTCCTCCACACAGACCTTAAGCTCAGGTTGGATGGCAGGAGGGGGAGTGATAATTGGAGTGCAGGAGGTGATGGTGAATGTGTGAAGTGCAGATCAGACCGGGTGTGTGGTGTGAATGAGGGCTTTTCAAACCGGCAGTAAAATGAATTTAAATCGTCAGCCAGGTGTTGATTGTCCACAGATCGAGGGGATGGTGACTTGTAGTTGGTGATGTTCCTCAGGCCATTCCAGACTGATGATGGGTCGTTGGATGAAAACTGTTTTTTCAGTTTATCAGAGTAGTTCCTTTTAGCAACTCTGATCTCCTTTGTCAATCTGTTTCTGGCCTGGTTATACAAGATTTTATCCCCACTTCTGTAAGTATCCTCTTTGGCATGACGAAGGTGTTTGAGTTTCCCAGTAAACCATGGTTTATCATTAGTGAATGATAAGAAAGTCCTGGTAGGAATGCATGTATCCTCACAGAAACTTATATATGATGTTACAGTATCTGTGAGCTCATCCAGATCATTGGTAGCAGCTTCAAAAACAGTCCAATCAGTGCAATCAAAGCAGGCCTGTAGATTCTGCTCTGCTTCATTAGTCCATCTTTTCACAGTCCTTATTCCAGGTTTAGCTGATTTCAGTTTCTGCCTGTAGGTCGGTATGAGATGAACCAAACAGTGATCAGAGAGCCCCAAAGCTGCCCGTGGGACGGAGTGATACGCATTTCTTATTGTGGTGTAACAGTGGTCCAGTATATTACTGTCTCTGGTGGGACATGTAACGTGCTGTCTGTATTTTGGTAGTTCACGGGAAAGATTTGCTTTGTTAAAATCCCCAAGAATGATTAAAAGAGAGTCTGGGTACCTTTGTTCCGTTTCAGATATTTGTTCAGCCAGCTGTTGTAGCCCCGCGCTCACGCACGCATCTGGAGGGATGTAAACATTCACGAGAATGAAAGAGGAAAACTCCCGAGGCGAGTAGAAGGGTTTACAGTTTATGAAATGTGCCTCTAAATTAGGAGAGCACATCTTCTTCAGTGTTGTTACATCTGAACACCAACTTTCGTTAATGTAGAAACACAATCCACCACCTCTCGTTTTCCCCGTTAGCTCCGCGATGCGATCCGCTCGGAACAGCTGGAAGCCCGGCAGATGTATTGCGTTGTCCGGTATGGCTTCACTCAGCCAGGTTTCAGTGAAGCACAAAGCAGCAGAGTTTAAAAAATCCTTGTTAGTGTGGGTGAGGAGAAGAAGTTCATCCGTTTTGTTAGGAAGGGATCGGAGATTCGCGGATGAATACTGGGGAGTGCAGTGCGCAGGCCGCGCTCGCGGAGTTTAACCAGCGCGCCGGCTCGCTTCCCGCGTTTGCGTCTGAACGCGCGTTTGAACAACAGCGCTGCCCCTCCGACGAGAATGTCCAGCAAAACGTCCGAATAATCAAAAGCTGTAGAAAAGGTTTCTGGTGTGTGTTTCCTAATGTCCAGTAGTTCGTCTTTGGTGAAACTGATAGGAAAAGAATGACTAAACGCAGAACAAACGAACAAAAACAACACAATAGCTGGAGAGCTCCACACCGAGGCAGCCATCCGCGGCGCCATCTTGGATGATGATTATAGATTATTCTGCTGATGATGATTATAGATTCTTCTGCTGATGATGATTACAGATTCTTCTGCTGATGATGATTACAGATTCTTCTGCTGATGATATTATAGATTATTCTGCTGATGATGATTATAGATTCTTCTGCTGATGATGATTATAGATTCTTCTGCTGATGATATTATAGATTATTCTGCTGATGATGATTATAGATTATTCTGCTGATGATGATTATAGATTCTTCTGCTGATGATGATTATAGATTTTTCTGCTGATAATGATTATAGATTCTTCTGCTGATGATGATTATAGATTCTTCTGCTGATGATGATTATAGATTCTTCTGCTGATGATGATTACAGATTCTTCTGCTGATGATATTATAGATTCTTCTGCTGATGATGATTATAGATTCTTCTGCTGATGATATTATAGATTATTCTGCTGATGATGATTATAGATTATTCTGCTGATGATGATTATAGATTCTTCTGCTGATAATGATTATAGATTCTTCTGCTGATGATGATTATAGATTCTTCTGCTGATGATATTATAGATTCTTCTGCTGATGATGATTATAGATTCTTCTGCTGATGATATTATAGATTCTTCTGCTGATGATGATTATAGATTCTTCTGCTGATGATGATTATAGATTATTCTGCTGATGATGATTATAGATTCTTCTGCTGATGATGATTATAGATTCTTCTGCTGATGATGATTATAGATTCTTCTGCTGATGATATTATAGATTCTTCTGCTGATGATGATTATAGATTCTTCTGCTGATGATGATTATAGATTCTTCTGCTGATGATATTATAGATTCTTCTGCTGATGATGATTATAGATTATTCTGCTGATGATGATTATAGATTCTTCTGCTGATAATGATTATAGATTATTCTGCTGATGATGATTATAGATTCTTCTGCTGATGATGATTACAGATTCTTCTGCTGATGATATTATAGATTATTCTGCTGATGATGATTATAGATTCTTCTGCTGATAATGATTATAGATTATTCTGCTGATGATGATTATAGATTCTTCTGCTGATGATGATTACAGATTCTTCTGCTAATGATATTATAGATTATTCTGCTGATGATGATTATAGATTCTTCTGCTGATGATGATTACAGATTCTTCTGCTGATGATATTATAGATTATTCTGCTGATGATGATTATAGATTCTTCTGCTGATAATGATTACAGATTCTTCTGCTGATGATATTATAGATTATTCTGCTGATGATGATTATAGATTATTCTGCTGATGATGATTATAGATTCTTCTGCTGATGATGATTACAGATTCTTCTGCTAATGATATTATAGATTATTCTGCTGATGATGATTATAGATTCTTCTGCTGATGATGATTACAGATTCTTCTGCTGATGATATTATAGATTATTCTGCTGATGATGATTATAGATTCTTCTGCTGATGATGATTACAGATTCTTCTGCTGATGATATTATAGATTATTCTGCTGATGATGATTATAGATTCTTCTGCTGATGATGATTATAGATTCTTCTGCTGATAATGATTATAGATTATTCTGCTGATGATGATTATAGATTCTTCTGCTGATGATGATTACAGATTCTTCTGCTAATGATATTATAGATTATTCTGCTGATGATGATTATAGATTCTTCTGCTGATGATGATTACAGATTCTTCTGCTGATGATATTATAGATTATTCTGCTGATGATGATTATAGATTCTTCTGCTGATGATGATTACAGATTCTTCTGCTGATGATATTATAGATTATTCTGCTGATGATGATTATAGATTCTTCTGCTGATGATGATTACAGATTCTTCTGCTGATGATGATTATAGATTATTCTGCTGATGATGATTATAGATTCTTCTGCTGATAATGATTATAGATTCTTCTGCTGATAATGATTATAGATTCTTCGGCTGATAATGATTATAGATTATTCTGCTAATAATGATTATAGATTATTCTGCTAATAATGATTATAGATTATTCTGCTGATGATGATTATAGATTCTTCTGCTGATAATGATTATAGATTCTTCGGCTGATAATGATTATAGATTATTCTGCTAATAATGATTATAGATTATTCTGCTAATAATGATTATAGATTATTCTGCTGATGATGATTATAGATTCTTCTGCTGATTATGATTATAGATTCTTCGGCTGATAATGATTATAGATTATCCTGCTAATAATGAATATAGATTATTCTGCTAATAATGATTATAGATTATTCTGCTGATGATGATTATAGATTATTCTGCTGATTATGATTATAGATTCTTCTGCTGATAATGATTATAGATTCTTCTGCTGATAATGATTATAGATTCTTCGGCTGATAATGATTATAGATTCTTCGGCTGATAATGATTATAGATTATTCTGCTGATGATGATTATAGATTCTTCTGCTGATGATGATTACAGATTCTTCTGCTGATGATATTATAGATTATTCTGCTGATGATGATTATAGATTATTCTGCTGATGATATTATAGATTATTCTGCTGCTGATGATTATAGATTCTTCTGCTGATAATGATTATAGATTCTTCTGCTGATAATGATTATAGATTCTTCGGCTGATAATGATTATAGATTATTCTGCTAATAATGATTATAGATTATTCTGCTAATAATGATTATAGATTATTCTTCTGATGATATTATAGATTCTTCTGCTGAAAATGATTATAGATTCTTCGGCTGATAATGATTATAGATTATTCTGCTAATAATGATTATAGATTATTCTGCTAATAATGATTATAGATTATTCTGCTGATGATGATTATAGATTCTTCTGCTGATAATGATTATAGATTCTTCGGCTGATAATGATTATAGATTATCCTGCTAATAATGAATATAGATTATTCTGCTAATAATGATTATAGATTATTCTGCTGATGATGATTATAGATTATTCTGCTGATTATGATTATAGATTCTTCTGCTGATAATGATTATAGATTCTTCTGCTGATAATGATTATAGATTCTTCGGCTGATAATGATTATAGATTCTTCGGCTGATAATGATTATAGATTATTCTGCTGATGATGATTATAGATTCTTCTGCTGATGATGATTATAGATTATTCTGCTGATGATGATTATAGATTCTTCTGCTGAGGATGATTATAGATTCTTCTGCTGATGATGATTATAGATTCTTCTGCTGATGATGATTATAGATTCTTCTGCTGAGGATGATTACAGATTCTTCTTCTGATGATGATTATAGATTCTTCTGCTGAGGATGATTATAGATTCTTCTGCTGATAATGATTATAGATTCTTCTGCTGATGATGATTATAGATTCTTCTGCTGAGGATGATTACAGATTCTTCTTCTGATGATGATTATAGATTATTCTGCTAATAATGATTATAGATTATTCTGCTGATGATGATTACAGATTCTTCTGCTGATAATGATTATAGATTCTTCTGCTGATGATGATTATAGATTATTCTGCTGATGATGATTATAGATTCTTCTGCTGATGATGATTATAGATTATTCTGCTGATAATGATTATAGATTCTTCTGCTGATGATGATTATAGATTCTTCTTCTGATGATGATTACAGATTCTTCTTCTGATGATGATTACAGATTCTTCTGCTGATGATGATTATAGATTCTTCTGCTGATGATGATTATAGATTCTTCTTCTGATGATGATTACAGATTCTTCTTCTGATGATGATTACAGATTCTTCTGCTGATAATGATTATAGATTCTTCTGCTGATGATGATTATAGATTCTTCTGCTGATAATGATTATAGATTATTCTGCTGATAATGATTATAGATTCTTCTGCTGATGATGATTATAGATTCTTCTTCTGATGATGATTACAGATTCTTCTTCTGATGATGATTACAAATTCTTCTGCTGATGATGATTATAGATTCTTCTGCTGATGATGATTATAGATTCTTCTTCTGATGATGATTACAGATTCTTCTGCTGATGATGATTATAGATTCTTCTGCTGATGATGATTATAAATTCTTCGGCTGATAATGATTATAGATTCTTCTGCTGATGATGATTATAGATTCTTCTTCTGATGATGATTACAGATTCTTCTGCTGATGATGATTACAGATTCTTCTGCTGATGATGATTATAAATTCTTCGGCTGATAATGATTATAGATTCTTCGGCTGATAATGATTATAGATTCTTCTGCTGATGATGATTATAGATTCTTCTGCTGATGATGATTATAGATTCTTCTGCTGATGATGATTATAGATTCTTCTGCTGATGATGATTATAGATTCTTCTGCTGATGATGATTATAGATTCTTCTGCTGATAATGATTATAGATTATTCTGCTGATGATGATTATAGATTCTTCTGCTGATGATGATTATAAATTCTTCGGCTGATAATGATTATAGATTCTTCGGCTGATAATGATTATAGGTTCTTCTGCTGATGATGATTATAGATTCTTCTGCTGATGATGATTATAGATTCTTCTGCTGATGATGATTATAGATTCTTCTGCTGATGATGATTATAGATTCTTCTGCTGATAATGATTATAGATTATTCTGCTGATAATGATTATAGATTCTTCTGCTGATGATGATTATAGATTCTTCTGCTGATAATGATTATAGATTATTCTGCTGATGATGATTATAGATTCTTCTTCTGATGATGATTACAGATTCTTCTTCTGATGATGATTATAGATTATTCTGCTAATAATGATTATAGATTCTTCTGCTGATAATGATTATAGATTATTCTGCTGATGATGATTATAGATTCTTCTGCTGATGATGATTATAGATTCTTCTGCTGATAATGATTATAGATTATTCTGCTAATAATGATTATAGATTATTCTGCTGATGATGATTATAGATTATTCTGCTGATAATGATTATAGATTCTTCGGCTGATAATGATTATAGATTATTCTGCTAATAATGATTATAGATTATTCTGCTGATGATGATTATAGATTATTCTGCTGATAATGATTATAGATTCTTCGGCTGATAATGATTATAGATTATTCTGCTAATAATGATTATAGATTATTCTGCTGATGATGATTATAGATTATTCTGCTGATAATGATTATAGATTCTTCGGCTGATGATGATTATAGATTCTTCTGCTGATAATGATTATAGATTCTTCTTCTGATGATGATTATAGATTATTCTGCTGATGATGATTATAGATTCTTCTGCTGATGATGATTATAGATTCTTCTGCTAATAATGATTATAGATTCTTCTGCTGATGATGATTATAGATTATTCTGCTGATGATGATTATAGATTCTTCTGCTGATAATGATTATAGATTCTTCTGCTGATGATGATTATAGATTCTTCTGCTGATGATGATTATAGATTCTTCTGCTGATAATGATTATAGATTCTTCGGCTGATGATGATTATAGATTATTCTGCTGATGATGATTATAGATTATTCTGCTGATAATGATTATAGATTCTTCTGCTAATAATGATTATAGATTATTCTGCTGATGATGATTACAGATTATTCTGCTGATGATGATTATAGATTATTCTGCTGATGATGATTATAGATTATTCTGCTGATAATGATTATAGATTCTTCTGCTAATAATGATTATAGATTCTTCTGCTGATAATGATTATAGATTATTCGGCTGATGATGATTATAGATTATTCTGCTGATGATGATTATAGATTATTCTGCTGATAATGATTATAGATTCTTCTGCTAATAATGATTATAGATTATTCTGCTGATGATGATTACAGATTATTCTGCTGATGATGATTATAGATTCTTCTGCTAATAATGATTATAGATTATTCTGCTGATGATGATTACAGATTATTCTGCTGATAATGATTATAGATTCTTCTGCTAATAATGATTATAGATTATTCTGCTGATGATGATTATAGATTATTCTGCTGATGATGATTATAGATTCTTCTGCTAATAATGATTATAGATTCTTCTGCTGATGATGATTATAGATTATTCTGCTGATGATGATTATAGATTATTCTGCTGATAATGATTATAGATTCTTCTGCTGATGATGATTATAGATTCTTCTGCTGATGATGATTATAGATTCTTCTGCTGATGATGATTATAGATTATTCTGCTGATGATGATTATAGATTATTCTGCTGATGATGATTATAGATTCTTCTGCTAATAATGATTATAGATTCTTCTGCTGATGATGATTATAGATTATTCTGCTGATGATGATTATAGATTATTCTGCTGATAATGATTATAGATTCTTCTGCTGATGATGATTATAGATTATTCTGCTAATAATGATTATAGATTATTCTGCTGATGATGATTATAGATTATTCTGCTGATGATGATTATAGATTATTCTGCTGATGATGATTATAGATTATTCTGCTGATGATGATTATAGATTATTCTGCTAATAATGATTATAGATTATTCTGCTGATGATGATTATAGATTATTCTGCTGATGATGATTATAGATTCTTCTGCTAATAATGATTATAGATTCTTCTGCTGATGATGATTATAGATTATTCTGCTGATGATGATTATAGATTATTCTGCTGATAATGATTATAGATTCTTCTGCTGATGATGATTACAGATTCTTCTTCTGATGATGATTATAGATTCTTCGGCTGATAATGATTATAGATTCTTCGGCTGATAATGATTATAGATTATTCTGCTGATGATGATTATAGATTATTCTGCTGATAATGATTATAGATTCTTCTGCTGATGATGATTATAGATTCTTCTGCTGATGATGATTATAGATTCTTCTTCTGATGATGATTACAGATTCTTCTTCTGATGATGATTATATATTCTTCTGCTAATAATGATTATAGATTCTTCGGCTGATAATGATTATAGATTCTTCGGCTGATAATGATTATAGATTATTCTGCTGATGATGATTATAGATTCTTCTGCTGATGATGATTATAGATTCTTCTGCTGATGATATTATAGATTCTTCTGCTGATGATGATTATAGATTCTTCTGCTGATGATGATTATAGATTCTTCTGCTGATAATGATTATAGATTATTCTGCTAATAATGATTATAGATTATTCTGCTGATGATGATTATAGATTATTCTGCTGATAATGATTATAGATTCTTCGGCTGATAATGATTATAGATTATTCTGCTAATAATGATTATAGATTATTCTGCTGATGATGATTATAGATTATTCTGCTGATAATGATTATAGATTCTTCGGCTGATAATGATTATAGATTATTCTGCTAATAATGATTATAGATTATTCTGCTGATGATGATTATAGATTATTCTGCTGATAATGATTATAGATTCTTCGGCTGATGATGATTATAGATTCTTCTGCTGATAATGATTATAGATTCTTCTTCTGATGATGATTATAGATTATTCTGCTGATGATGATTATAGATTCCTCTGCTGATGATGATTATAGATTCTTCTGCTAATAATGATTATAGATTCTTCTGCTGATGATGATTATAGATTATTCTGCTGATGATGATTATAGATTCTTCTGCTGATAATGATTATAGATTCTTCGGCTGATGATGATTATAGATTATTCTGCTGATGATGATTATAGATTATTCTGCTGATAATGATTATAGATTCTTCTGCTAATAATGATTATAGATTATTCTGCTGATGATGATTACAGATTATTCTGCTGATGATGATTATAGATTATTCTGCTGATGATGATTATAGATTATTCTGCTGATGATGATTATAGATTCTTCTGCTGATGATGATTATAGATTCTTCTGCTGATAATGATTATAGATTCTTCGGCTGATGATGATTATAGATTATTCTGCTGATGATGATTATAGATTATTCTGCTGATAATGATTATAGATTCTTCTGCTAATAATGATTATAGATTATTCTGCTGATGATGATTACAGATTATTCTGCTGATGATGATTATAGATTATTCTGCTGATGATGATTATAGATTATTCTGCTGATAATGATTATAGATTCTTCTGCTAATAATGATTATAGATTCTTCTGCTGATAATGATTATAGATTCTTCGGCTGATGATGATTATAGATTATTCTGCTGATGATGATTATAGATTATTCTGCTGATAATGATTATAGATTCTTCTGCTAATAATGATTATAGATTATTCTGCTGATGATGATTACAGATTATTCTGCTGATGATGATTATAGATTCTTCTGCTAATAATGATTATAGATTATTCTGCTGATGATGATTACAGATTATTCTGCTGATAATGATTATAGATTCTTCTGCTAATAATGATTATAGATTATTCTGCTGATGATGATTATAGATTATTCTGCTGATGATGATTATAGATTCTTCTGCTAATAATGATTATAGATTCTTCTGCTGATGATGATTATAGATTATTCTGCTGATGATGATTATAGATTATTCTGCTGATAATGATTATAGATTCTTCTGCTGATGATGATTATAGATTCTTCTGCTGATGATGATTATAGATTCTTCTGCTGATGATGATTATAGATTATTCTGCTGATGATGATTATAGATTATTCTGCTGATGATGATTATAGATTCTTCTGCTAATAATGATTATAGATTCTTCTGCTGATGATGATTATAGATTATTCTGCTGATGATGATTATAGATTATTCTGCTGATAATGATTATAGATTCTTCTGCTGATGATGATTATAGATTATTCTGCTAATAATGATTATAGATTATTCTGCTGATGATGATTATAGATTATTCTGCTGATGATGATTATAGATTATTCTGCTGATGATGATTATAGATTATTCTGCTGATGATGATTATAGATTATTCTGCTAATAATGATTATAGATTATTCTGCTGATGATGATTATAGATTATTCTGCTGATGATGATTATAGATTCTTCTGCTAATAATGATTATAGATTCTTCTGCTGATGATGATTATAGATTATTCTGCTGATGATGATTATAGATTATTCTGCTGATAATGATTATAGATTCTTCTGCTGATGATGATTACAGATTCTTCTTCTGATGATGATTATAGATTCTTCGGCTGATAATGATTATAGATTCTTCGGCTGATAATGATTATAGATTATTCTGCTGATGATGATTATAGATTATTCTGCTGATAATGATTATAGATTCTTCTGCTGATGATGATTATAGATTCTTCTGCTGATGATGATTATAGATTCTTCTTCTGATGATGATTACAGATTCTTCTTCTGATGATGATTATATATTCTTCTGCTAATAATGATTATAGATTCTTCGGCTGATAATGATTATAGATTCTTCGGCTGATAATGATTATAGATTATTCTGCTGATGATGATTATAGATTCTTCTGCTGATGATGATTATAGATTCTTCTGCTGATGATATTATAGATTCTTCTGCTGATGATGATTATAGATTCTTCTGCTGATGATGATTATAGATTCTTCTGCTGATGATGATTATAGATTATTCTGCTGATGATGATTATAGATTATTCTGCTGATAATGATTATAGATTCTTCTGCTGATGATGATTATAGATTCTTCTGCTAATAATGATTATAGATTCTTCGGCTGATAATGATTATAGATTATTCTGCTGATGATGATTATAGATTCTTCTGCTGATGATGATTATAGATTCTTCTTCTGATGATGATTACAGATTCTTCTTCTGATGATGATTATATATTCTTCTGCTAATAATGATTATAGATTCTTCGGCTGATAATGATTATAGATTCTTCGGCTGATAATGATTATAGATTATTCTGCTGATGATGATTATAGATTCTTCTGCTGATAATGATTATAGATTCTTCTGCTGATGATGATTATAGATTCTTCTGCTGATAATGATTATAGATTCTTCTGCTAATAATGATTATAGATTCTTCTGCTGATGATGATTATAGATTCTTCTGCTAATAATGATTATAGATTCTTCTGCTGATGATGATTATAGATTCTTCTGCTGATAATGATTATAGATTATTCTGCTGATGATGATTATAGATTCTTCTGCTGATAATGATTATAGATTCTTCTGCTGATGATGATTATAGATTCTTCTGCTGATAATGATTATAGATTCTTCGGCTGATAATGATTATAGATTATTCTGCTGATGATGATTATAGATTATTCTGCTGATAATGATTATAGATTCTTCTGCTGATAATGATTATAGATTATTCTGCTGATAATGATTATAGATTCTTCTGCTGAAGATATTATAGATTCTTCTGCTGATAATGATTATAGATTCTTCTGCTGATGATGATTATAGATTCTTCGGCTGATGATGATTATAGATTCTTCGGCTGATAATGATTATAGATTCTTCTGCTGATAATGATTATAGATTCTTCTGCTGAAGATACTATAGATTATTCTTCTGATAATGATTATAGATTCTTCTGATGATAATGATTATAGATTATTCTTCTGATGATGATTATAGATTCTTCTGCTGATAATGATTATAGATTCTTCGGCTGATAATGATTATAGATTATTCTGCTGATGATGATTATAGATTATTCTGCTGATAATGATTATAGATTCTTCTGCTAATAATGATTATAGATTCTTCTGCTGAAGATATTATAGATTCTTCTGCTGATAATGATTATAGATTCTTCGGCTGATAATGATTATAGATTATTCTGCTGATGATGATTATAGATTATTCTGCTGATAATGATTATAGATTCTTCTGCTGATGATGATTATAGATTCTGCTGATGATATTATAGATTCTTCTGCTGATGATGATTATAGATTCTTCTGCTGATGATGATTATAGATTCTTCTGCTGATGATGATTATAGATTCTTCGGCTGATAATGATTATAGATTCTTCTGCTAATAATGATTATAGATTATTCTGCTGATGATGATTATAGATTCTTCTTCTGATGATGATTATAGATTCTTCTGCTGATGATGATTACAGATTCTTCTTCTGATGATGATTATATATTCTTCTGCTAATAATGATTATAGATTCTTCTGCTGATGATGATTATAGATTCTTCTGCTGATGATGATTATAGATTCTTCTGCTGATGATGATTACAGATTCTTCTTCTGATGATGATTATATATTCTTCTGCTAATAATGATTATAGATTCTTCGGCTGATAATGATTATAGATTCTTCTGCTGATGATGATTATAGATTCTTCTGCTGATAATGATTATAGATTATTCTGCTGATGATGATTATAGATTCTTCTGCTGAAGATATTATAGATTCTTCTGCTGATAATGATTATAGATTATTCTGCTGATAATGATTATAGATTCTTCTGCTGATGATGATTATAGATTATTCTGCTGATGATGATTATAGATTCTTCTTGTTCTGATGATTACAGAGTATTCTGCTGATAATGATTATAGATTCTTCTGCTGATGATGATTATAGATTCTTCTGCTGATGATGATTATAGATTCTTCTGCTGATGATGATTATAGATTCTTCTGCTAATAATGATTATAGATTCTTCTGCTGATGATGATTATAGATTCTTCTGCTGATAATGATTATAGATTCTTCTGCTGATAATGATTATAGATTCTTCTGCTGATAATGATTATAGATTCTTCTGCTGATGATGATTATAGATTCTTCTGCTGATGATGATTATAGATTCTTCTGCTGATGATGATTATAGATTCTTCTGCTGATGATGATTATAGATTCTTCTGCTGATAATGATTATAGATTCTTCTGCTGATATTGATTATAGATTCTTCTGCTGATGATGATTATAGATTCTTCTGCTGATAATGATTATAGATTCTTCTGCTGATAATGATTATAGATTCTTCTGCTGATGATGATTATAGATTCTTCTGCTGATAATGATTATAGATTCTTCTGCTGATGATGATTATAGATTCTTCTGCTGATAATGATTATAGATTCTTCTGCTGATGATGATTATAGATTCTTCTGCTGATGATGATTATAGATTCTTCTGCTGATAATGATTATAGATTCTTCTGCTGATGATGATTATAGATTATTCTGCTGATGATGATTATAGATTCTTCTGCTGATAATGATTATAGATTCTTCTGCTGATATTGATTATAGATTCTTCTGCTGATGATGATTATAGATTCTTCTGCTGATAATGATTATAGATTCTTCTGCTGATAATGATTATAGATTCTTCTGCTGATGATGATTATAGATTCTTCTGCTGATAATGATTATAGATTCTTCTGCTGATGATGATTATAGATTCTTCTGCTGATAATGATTATAGATTCTTCTGCTGATGATGATTATAGATTCTTCTGCTGATGATGATTATAGATTCTTCTGCTGATAATGATTATAGATTCTTCTGCTGATAATGATTATAGATTCTTCTGCTGATGATGATTATAGATTCTTCTGCTGATGATGATTATAGATTCTTCTGCTGATAATGATTATAGATTCTTCTGCTGATAATGATTATAGATTCTTCTGCTGATGATGATTATAGATTCTTCTGCTGATAATGATTATAGATTCTTCTGCTGATGATGATTATAGATTCTTCTGCTGATGATGATTATAGATTCTTCTGCTGATGATGATTATAGATTCTTCTGCTGATGATGATTATAGATTCTTCTGCTGATGATGATTATAGATTCTTCTGCTGATGATGATTATAGATTTTTCTGCTGATGATGATTATAGATTCTTCTGCTGATGATGATTATAGATTCTTCTGCTGATGATGATTATAGATTCTTCTGCTGATAATGATTATAGATTCTTCTGCTGATGATGATTATAGATTATTCTGCTGCTGATGATTATAGATTCTTCTGCTGATGATGATTATAGATTCTTCTGCTAATAATGATTATAGATTCTTCTGCTGATAATGATTATAGATTCTTCTGCTGATGATGATTATAGATTCTTCTGCTGATGATGATTATAGATTCTTCTGCTGATAATGATTATAGATTCTTCTGCTGATAATGATTATAGATTCTTCTGCTGATGATGATTATAGATTATTCTGCTGCTGATGATTATAGATTCTTCTGCTGATGATGATTATAGATTCTTCTGCTGATGATGATTATAGATTCTTCTGCTGATGATGATTATAGATTCTTCTGCTGATGATGATTATAGATTATTCTGCTGATGATGATTATAGATTCTTCTGCTGATGATGATTATAGATTCTTCTGCTGATGATGATTATAGATTCTTCTGCTGATAATGATTATAGATTCTTCTGCTGATAATGATTATAGATTCTTCTGCTGATGATGATTATAGATTATTCTGCTGCTGATGATTATAGATTCTTCTGCTGATGATATTTATAGATTCTTCTGCTAATAATGATTATAGATTCTTCTGCTGATAATGATTATAGATTCTTCTGCTGATAATGATTATAGATTCTTCTGCTGATGATGATTATAGATTCTTCTGCTAATAATGATTATAGATTCTTCTGCTGATAATGATTATAGATTCTTCTGCTGATGATGATTATAGATTCTTCTGCTGATGATGATTACAGATTATTCTGCTGATGATGATTATAGATTCTGCTGCTGCTGCTGTTGATTAATAATAATAATAATAATAATTAATTACATTTATATAGCGCTTTTCTCAACACTCAAAACACTTTACATAGAAGCAATTTGAGTATTGATTATTGCTGCTGCTGCTGATAAAGTACAAAACTTGCTACTGCCAATAAATACACGCTGCTGTGAGCAAACAAGACATGCTGCTACTGTACAAGCATATATGAATTACCCCATAGCAGATCTATACAGGTGGAGCTGGGGAAGGTGGAGGGTGGGAGCCGTACAGTGGGAACCAACCAGCTGAGAGTGACGTGACTGGGTTAAATACCTATCAGCCTGTGCCATCTAGAGTTTCCTGACAGAACTTTGCATTTCTTTACAATTATTATATTATGTCACTGATTTTAACTGTATTTTTATCAGATAAATGCAGCCTTGGTGAGCAGAAAAGACTTTTGCAAACATAAAAAATGTTAATTATTCCAATGGCATGTGTTTAAATACGAATGTACATGCTATTGCAGTAACTGAAAGTGCTTTACACAGACAGAAGAGCGAGTTCTTATACAATCTCAACCAGTCTGTGTGCATTTTTATCACAGTGAAATCATTACCGCAGTAAAAGACGAGCCCTCCGGCTACAGTTCACCTTCACACGCCACATTAGGCCAATCGAGTTCTAGTGTCGCTGGCAGCAGTTCAGCATTCAGGAATTCACACGAATGATGTTTTGGGTCAAAGTTGATGATTTGAGGAGCAACACCAGTTTGTTTTCCGGGAATATTGTGCATTTGGTGTTTATTATCATTGTTAGGGCCAGAGCACCGGAAGTACTGCTACTACTACTATTATTATTATTATTGTTATTATTATTATTATTATTATTATTATTAAGAGGCTCAAATCCCAGAACAAACTTATCATATAATATTGACCTTTTGAGGTTGATGTTCAACATGTTCTGAATGTAAAGCTTCTTCACTTATCATTTGCTGAATTAAACAAAACAATTAAACCAACATAAAGATTTAAACTAATTATCTTCATACCTATTTCTTATTTGTGTACCACATGTAGCCTATTTTTACCATCTAACAGATTTTTATGATTATGTAAATAATATTAATATTCAGATAATTTATTAAAAGGTGTTTTAAACACAGTTGTCTGTTCGTGTTGTTTGCATGAGTGAACGCAGGCGTGTTAATCAGGTTTCCATAGAGGCTCATTAGACTGGATCAAGCAGAAACCAGTTCAGCAAGTGTCAGTGTCTTCGGTGTAATCTCCACGTATGACTTCGAGAAGCTCGAGTGACTGCGCTTTAGTGTCGAGCTGATGATGTTGTCTGTGAGTTTCTCTGGAGACAGTATTTGAGGTAACGTTTGCAAGCTTTAGAAACTTAGAAGTTGATCTATTTCTTGTTAAAGCTGTTCTGCTCTGGCTCTTAAAGCAAACATGTTTTATTTGTGCTTTCATTTCCTTCTAACTAAATAAGTTTGTTTGATCGCCGCCACAGTTTCATCTCTGATGGTAAATATGAATTCTGATTAACTTCGGCTTCTGAAATACAGCTGTTCTCTTGCTCATGTCAAGCTTTGCTTTATAAAATCAGATGGAAACATTATGAACTTCTGTAATTATTTAAAGCTTCTGAATTCAGTGACGAAAGTCTTATTTCAGAAACAATAATAAACTATATTATTTGTGTGCCATTAGTAATGATAATAAGCATCATCTGAAATGACTGCCTTGTAAATATTAATATGAAAGGGTTTCTGTTGATTGTTTGTGAACTTTCTGGAACTTGTTGAAGTGTTTAAAGTTGCTTCTGTTGTTTCACAGAAAGCATCCAGATATCGTCTTTATACAAACGTGGGAGTGTTTTCAGCCTTTCACTTTCATTTGAGTTGTGTGGTGTGTGACAGGCATAAACTCTTCGTAGAAACATAAATCAGCACTTTTCCTGTCAGGTTGTGGATAATTGCATCATATTGAGTCATATGTAGAGCGGTGTGTGAGTGTGTGTGTGTTTGTGCATCAGATATCAGCAGGAGATCAGTGGAGTCGCAGTCAAGGCCAAGAACAGCATGTTCATAAGAAGATCTTCAGAGAACAGAAGTTCACAAAATCCAGACGAAACACATCCGGAGATCCTGGAGCACAACAGCAGCGTCACACGCAGGTGAACACACACACACACACACACACACACACACACACACACACACACACACACACACACACACACACAGGTGAACACACACACACACACACACACACACACAGGTGAACACACACACACACACACACACAGGTGAACACACACACACACACACAGGTGAACACACACACACAGGTGAACACACACACACAGGTGAACACACACACGCACACACACACACACACACACAGGTGAACACACACACACACAGGTGAACACACACACACACACACACACACAGGTGAACACACACACACACAGGTGAACACACACATACACACACACACACACAGGTGAACACACACACACACACATACACAGGTGAACACACACACATACACAGGTGAAGACACACACACATACACAGGTGAACACACACACACATACACAGGTGAACACACACACACACACATACACAGGTGAACACACACACACACACACACATACACAGGTGAACACACACACACACATACATACACGTGTGAACACACACACACACGCAGGTGAACACACACACACACACACCCACCCACACACACACGTAGGTGAACACACACACACATACCCACCCACACACACGCAGGTGAACACACACACACAGACACACACAAACACACACACGCAGGTGAAAGCACGCACACACTCATGTGAACACTAGATGATGACATTGATCTCCTGTGCATTAGATCCACGATCATCGAGGAGGGTTTGAACAGATCTGCCGTTCATAACGTGAGTTTATTCTTCATCACTCACTCTCTTCATCACTCACTCTCTTGATCACTCACTCTCTTCATCACTCACTCTCTTCATCACTCACTCTCTTCATCACTCACTCTCTCCATCACTCACTCTCTTCATCACTCACTCTCTTCATCATCACTCACTTTCTTCATCATCACTCACTCTCTTCATCATCACTCACTCTCTTCATCACTCACTCTCTTCATCATCACTCACTCTCTTCATCACTCACTCTCTTCATCACTCACTCTCTTCATCACTCACTCTCTCCATCACTCACTCTCTTCATCACTCACTCTCTTCATCATCACTCACTTTCTTCATCATCACTCACTCTCTTCATCATCACTCAATCTTTTCATCACTCACTCTCTTCATCATCACTCACTTTCTTCATCATCACTCACTCTCTTCATCATCACTCACTCTCTTCATCATCACTCAATCTTTTCATCACTCACTCTCTTCATCATCACTCACTTTCTTCATCATCACTCACTCTCTTCATCATCACTCAATCTTTTCTTCACTCACTCTCTTCATCACTCACTCTCTTCATCACTCACTCTCTTCATCATCACTCATTCTCTTCATCATCACTCAATCTTTTCATCACTCACTCTCTTCATCATCACTCACTTTCTTCATCATCATTCACTCTCTTCATCATCACTCAATCTTTTCTTCACTCACTCTCTTCATCATCACTCAATCTTTTCATCACTCACTCTCTTCATCATCACTCAATCTCTTCATCACTCACTCTCTTCATCACTCACTCTCTTCATCACTCACTCTCTTCATCATCACTCTCTTCATCACTCACTCTCTTCATCATCACTCACTCTCTTCATCACTCAATAACTTCATCACTCACTCTCTTCATCACTCAATAACTTCATCATCACTCACTCTCTTCATCATCACTCACTTTCTTCATCATCACTCACTCTCTTCATCATCACTCATTCTCTTCATCATCACTCAATCTTTTCATCACTCACTCTCTTCATCATCACTCACTTTCTTCATCATCACTCACTCTCTTCATCATCACTCAATCTTTTCTTCACTCACTCTCTTCATCACTCACTCTCTTCATCACTCACTCTCTTCATCATCACTCATTCTCTTCATCATCACTCAATCTTTTCATCACTCACTCTCTTCATCATCACTCACTCTCTTCATCATCACTCAATCTTTTCTTCACTCACTCTCTTCATCATCACTCAATCTTTTCATCACTCACTCTCTTCATCATCACTCACTCTCTTCATCACTCACTCTCTTCATCACTCACTCTCTTCATCACTCACTCTCTTCATCATCACTCTCTTCATCACTCACTCTCTTCATCATCACTCACTCTCTTCATCACTCAATAACTTCATCACTCACTCTCTTCATCACTCAATAACTTCATCATCACTCACTCTCTTCATCATCACTCACTTTCTTCATCATCACTCACTCTCTTCATCATCACTCATTCTCTTCATCATCACTCAATCTTTTCATCACTCACTCTCTTCATCATCACTCACTTTCTTCATCATCACTCACTCTCTTCATCATCACTCAATCTTTTCTTCACTCACTCTCTTCATCACTCACTCTCTTCATCACTCACTCTCTTCATCATCACTCATTCTCTTCATCATCACTCAATCTTTTCATCACTCACTCTCTTCATCATCACTCACTTTCTTCATCATCACTCACTCTCTTCATCATCACTCAATCTTTTCTTCACTCACTCTCTTCATCATCACTCAATCTTTTCATCACTCACTCTCTTCATCATCACTCAATCTTTTCATCATCACTCAATCTCTTCATCATCACTCAATCTTTTCATCACTCACTCTCTTCATCATCACTCAATCTTTTCATCATCACTCACTCTCTTCATCACTCACTCTCTTCATCATCACTCTCTTCATCACTCACTCTCTTCATCATCACTCACTCTCTTCATCATTCAATAACTTCATCACTCACTCTCTTCATCATCACTCACTCTCTTCATAACTCAATAACTTCATCATCACTCACTCTCTTCATCACTCAATAATTTCATCATCACTCACTCTCTTCATCACTCACTCTCTTCATCACTCACTCTCTTCATCATCACACTCTCTTCATCACTCACTCTCTTCATCACTCACTCTCTTCATCACTCAATAACTTCATCAACACTCACTCTCTTCATCACTCACTCTCTTCATCACTCACTCTCTTCATCACTCACTCTCTTCATCATCACTCACTCTCTTCATCATCACTCACTCTCTTCATCACTCAATAACTTCATCATCACTCACTCTCTTCATCACTCAATAACTTCATCATCACTCACTCTCTTCATCACTCACCCTCTTCATCACTCAATCTCTTCATCACTCACTCTCTTCATCATCACTCACTCTCTTCATCACTCACCCTCTTCATCACTCACTCTCTTCATCACTCAATAACTTCATCATCACTCACTCTCTTCATCACTCACCCTCTTCATCATTCACTCTCTTCATCACTCACTCTCTTCATCATCACTCACTCTCTTCATCACTCAATCTCTTCATCATCACTCAATCTTTTCATCACTCACTCTCTTCATCACTCACTCTCTTCATCATCACTCACTCTCTTCATCATCACTCAATCTCTTCATCACTCAATCTCTTCATCACTCACTCTCTTCATCACTCACTCTTTTCATCATCACTCAATGTCTTCATCACTCCTCACTCTCTTTATCACTTACTCTCTTCATCACTCACTCTCTTCATCATCACTCATTTTCTTCATCACCCACTCTCTTCATCACTCACTCTCTTCATCACTCACCCTCTTCATCATCACTCACTCTCTTCATCACTCAATAACTTCATCAACACTCACTCTCTTCATCACTCACTCTCTTCATCACTCACTCTCTTCATCACTCACTCTCTTCATCATCACTCTCTTCATCACTCACTCTCTTCATCATCACTCACTCTCTTCATCATCACTCACTCTCTTCATCACTCAATAACTTCATCACTCACTCTCTTCATCATCACTCACTCTCTTCATCACTCAATAACTTCATCATCACTCACTCTCTTCAACACTCAATAACTTCATCATCACTCACTCTCTTCATCACTCAATCTCTTCATCACTCAATCTCTTCATCACTCACTCAATCTCTTCATCATCACTCACTCTCTTCATCATCACTCAATCTTTTCATCATCACTCAATCTCTTCATCATCACTCACTCTCTTCATCATCACTCAATCTCTTCATCACTCACTCTCTTCATCACTCACTCTCTTCATCACTCACTCTCTTCATCATCACTCTCTTCATCACTCACTCTCTTCATCATCACTCACTCTCTTCATCACTCAATAACTTCATCACTCACTCTCTTCATCATCACTCACTCTCTTCATCACTCAATAACTTCATCATCACTCACTCTCTTCATCACTCAATAACTTCATCATCACTCACTCTCTTCATCACTCACTCTCTTC
>NW_027509011.1:37500-42719 GCF_051911475.1 Siphateles boraxobius | reverse complement strand
GGAGAGGGAGAGAGAGAGAGAGAGGGAGAGGGAGAGGGAGAGGGAGAGGAGAGAGAGAGAGAGGGAGAGGGAGAGGGAGAGGGAGAGGAGAGAGAGAGAGAGAGAGAGAGAGGGAGAGGGAGAGGGAGAGGGAGAGGGAGAGGGAGAGGGAGAGGGAGAGGGAGAGGGAGAGAGAGAGAGAGAGAGAGAGAGAGGGAGAGGGAGAGGGAGAGGGGAAGGGAGAGGGAGAGGGAGAGGGAGAGAGAGAGAGAGAGAGAGAGAGGAGAGAGAGGGAGAGGGAGAGGGAGAGAGAGAGGGAGAGGGAGAGGGAGAGGATGAGAGAGAGAGAGAGAGAGAGAGAGAGAGAGAGAGAGACAGAGAGAGTCAAAGTGCCATTTTTCTTTGCATCTTCATCCAGTTTGATCTTGTTTTTAAATTCCAGCTCTGGGTTTTCATACACAAGATTAAGAAACCCCATTAAGGTAAAGCCCATGATGTCTTTTTTTGTACCAAAGAAAGTATGATCACAGCAGATTCATCTTGACACACAACTCACTCACTCAGCAAAAAATAACACAATCTTCTTGGGTTATCAGGGCTGCAACCTTTTTCCCGCCGGTGCGACTTACGGTACGTTTACACGACAACGATATGCTTAAGTTTTTCCTATGAGATTACGCGTACAGACATTGCTATAATAAAAGATAACAAAAGCAATAATAAAAAAATATTGTTGTTTGTATATATTTTTATAAAATCAACAATGCATTTCAGGCAATGATTAATGCAATAAATACATTAATAATAATAACAACAAGTGCTATTATTAGTATTCACAACCGTAATAACAATTATTAATATTATCAAAATAATAATTATTCATTTATTTATTAAACACAGGTGTGTTATTTCTATGATCAAATATAACAATAATAAAAATATTATAATTAATTTATTGAACATTGGTATCTTTTTATTCATATTGCTCATTATCATTTTATAAAATCAACAATCCATTCCAGCCGTGAGGAGAAGTGATATAACCACATTATATCATTGTCAAAACGATCCTCATTCACACGGATCAAAGAAAACGACTGAAAACGCTGTATTCTGTTGTCAGGCCAGTAGATGGCGATGAAACACTGTAGACTGAACACGTGATATGCATGAGCATGACATCATCGTCTTCAGAGATTCGCGTTTTTGTTGTTTACACAGAGATCGTTTTCAAAAACTTGCACTTTGAAACCCGTTTTCACAAGTTCGCGTTTTCAGGCGCCCAAAACGGCGTTATCGTCTGTTTTCAGGCGCCCAAAACGGCGTTATCGTCTGTTTTCAGGCGCCCAAAACGGCGTTATCGTCTGTTTTCAGGCGCCCAAAACGGCATTATCGTCTGTTTTCAGGCGCCCAAAACGGCGTTATCGTCTGTTTTCAGGCGCCCAAAACGGCATTATCGTCTGTTTTCAGGCGCCCAAAACGGCATTATCGTCTGTTTTCAGGCGCCCAAAACGGCGTTATCGTCTGTTTTCAGGCGCCCAAAACGGCATTATCGTCTGTTTTCAGGCGCCCAAAACGGCGTTATCGTCTGTTTTCAGGCGCCCAAAACGGCATTATCGTCTGTTTTCAGGCGCCCAAAACGGCATTATCGTCTGTTTTCAGGCGCCCAAAACGGCGTTATCGTCTGTTTTCAGGCGCCCAAAACGGCGTTATCGTCTGTTTTCAGGCGCCCAAAACGGCATTATCGTCTGTTTTCAGGCGCCCAAAACGGCGTTATCGTCTGTTTTCAGGCGCCCAAAACGGCATTATCGTCTGTTTTCAGGCGCCCAAAACGGCATTATCGTCTGTTTTCAGGCGCCCAAAACGGCGTTATCGTCTGTTTTCAGGCGCCCAAAACGGCGTTATCGTCTGTTTTCAGGCGCCCAAAACGGCATTATCGTCTGTTTTCAGGCGCCCAAAACGGCATTATCGTCTGTTTTCAGGCGCCCAAAACGGCGTTATCGTCTGTTTTCAGGCGCCCAAAACGGCATTATCGTCTGTTTTCAGGCGCCCAAAACGGCGTTATCGTCTGTTTTCAGGCGCCCAAAACGGCATTATCGTCTGTTTTCAGGCGCCCAAAACGGCATTATCGTCTGTTTTCAGGCGCCCAAAACGGCGTTATCGTCTGTTTTCAGGCGCCCAAAACGGCGTTATCGTCTGTTTTCAGGCGCCCAAAACGGCATTATCGTCTGTTTTCAGGCGCCCAAAACGGCGTTATCGTCTGTTTTCAGGCGCCCAAAACGGCATTATCGTCTGTTTTCAGGCGCCCAAAACGGCATTATCGTCTGTTTTCAGGCGCCCAAAACGGCGTTATCGTCTAAATGAACGGCCAAAACACATGAAAAGTTTTACGTTTTTAGTTGAAAGCGAGTCGTGTAAACGGCCCCTAAGGCTACGTCTACATTAATCCGGATACATTTGAAAACAGTGTTTTCATTTAAAATGCTCTCCGTCAACACTCACGTTTTTAGGCGTTGTCCGACGTTTCGGTGTGTATGAGAAACTTTTGGAAAACGCACCTTTACTGCGCATGCGTTAAACCTCTCTGAGATGATACAGACGGAAAAATAAAGTTATCGCTTAATTCTTCTGACAGGATCATTTTATTTAGCAAAATATCTCAGCATTCACTGATGCGTCCAGATCGTTCTCACTCACCATTATACGTTTAGTCTATAACGCTAAAACCGTTCTCATGTTTTTGCGCAGGACAGCAAATGTGAGTAAATTCTGTCATCTGTGCAGGACTGTGATATGAAGAGTGTGCAAAGTAACATATTTTAGCAACTGTGTGAAAATAAACAGCACATAACAGGCAAAATACCGGTATCAACATGAATATCTATTGGTACAATATGAGTCACATGACTAAACTAACGTCATCGTTTTTAAATACCTCCGTTTCACAGTCCACACTACAACGCGAAAACAACGTTTTCAAATATATCAACTTTGGAGAGCGTTTTCAAAAAGGTTTGTTTTCATTAATAAAAACGCTCAACAAACGAATTTTAACGAAAAAAAAATTTCAGTGGACGGAAGGCCAAAACGGAGAGAAAAAGATGCGTTTTCAAACAAAAACGTATTAGTGTGGACAAGGCCTAAACTGTGTTGTATTGGTGCCAACACCACATTGCCCAACTGATAAGAGCTACATTTCTGGTGCATATGAGAAACATCAAACAAAACGAAAGTGGAACGAAACTGCGCTCCGCGGACCGTTTATCAGCTCAGACCGATAATAGTGAGAAGCATTCAAATTCAGACCCCAATTCTGCTATAAACCACAGATATCTGACGTGGAATCCAGGAGAAACATTGTGCCATAAACAAATCATTTATAAAAGGCTTTTCCATCCACAAATCACCAACATTCACCATGGATTTAATGTAGCAACACTAACTGTAATCATGGTATTGTGGCAGAAATAGTTGAATATTTTTACATTATTCATTTTAGGGTTACAAACTTTTGAGAGTGAAGTTCACTTCAAAGCTCTAAATATTAAATTTTAATGTTATTTTAATGTAATGATTTGTAGGAAACCTAACACTTTGTGGAAAACAAACACTTTTAATTAAACTCCCCCTGTGGGGAAAATCAAGATTTTAATGTTGTTTATACAGGTGAAACTCGAAAAATTAGAATATAGTTCAACAGTTCATGCATTTCAGTAATTCAAATTAAAAGGTGAAACTAATATATTTAGTATATATAACTATATGCATGATTGTAGTTTTCAGAGGGCCGACATTTCTGTATTTAAAATCCTTTTTTTTATTGATTTCATGTAATATTCTAATATTCTGAGATTTTGAATTTGGGGTTTTCATAAGCTGTAAGCCATAATCATCAAAATTATAACTTTGCACAATATTCTAATTTTTCGAGTTTCACCTGTATGTATATGTGGTGTTTTTAATATGTTTTTAGACAAACCATGTGTAAATTCATAAGTAGACAGTATTTTCTCCGTAAAACTGCAGTGAACCAAAGACAGTCTCAAAAACACGGTTTGAAATCGCTGGTGTTTCTGACGTCACAGACTACCTTGTAACCAATCAGATCTACGTGTGATCGTCAACGAGTGGATCTCTGAGTGAGTGAGTGGAGGCGGGGCTCATTTGCATATTCATAGAACCAAGCATACTAAATGAGGCAAGGGTGTCGACTTACATTCAAGCTGTTTTAAAACATGAAGAACTTTTTTTTTTAAGATAAAACTTCAAATATGTAATTTTGGTGATCAAATATGAGTTTTAAAGTCCCTGTAAAGTCAAAATGAAATATGTGTTCTGAGTTTGTCATATCACAGAAAAATGTGTTATTAGCCACCCAGCCAAATCTGAATGATAAAAAAAGCCGGCAAGTACATAAAATAAGCTATCCAAATCTTGAAAAAATGAACAGTAGTCTCTGCTCTCAAACGCTGGGGGCGTGTCCGCTGGCTGCGCTGAAACCACGCCCACTCGTTGCCACACTCAACTGTCACCCGCTACAGCCGGAATGGATGCTCACTTACACTCATTGGTGGGCACGCACTGCCGATGATGTCACCAGTTGTCGGCGCGACGGGAGGATGAAGGCCGAGGCGGGAGATAGTCGTTCGGCCCCATTCACCAGTAACAGCGGATTATCAGTGAATCCCAGTTGTCTCCGACGAAAGTTTATAAAACTATCCCGTGTAAAATGATCACTACAGACTCGGGTTTTGGTGGTGATCCTCAGCTCTCCATCAAGGTGGCTCTTCACAAAATTAATCCACCTCTTCTTGATGTGATCGTATTTAGTAAATTTAAATAAGGACACCGATCTGTTTTGTACGTGATCGCATCCAGGTAGTACGCATTTCCGTGACGAAGACATAGCTAACTAGCAAACTGTAGGCTGTAGTAACTAATAATACTGACAGTAACTCGCAATTGAGCGGCAAACTGATGCGAATGTGCTCTATTTATATTGTTAGGGGAGCGGCCAGCCTCAGGGGCTCCAGTGCGTCATCAAGTAGGGGCGGGGCCAGGAGCTCAGGGGCTCCAGTGCGTCATCAGGTAGGGGCGGGGCTAGGAGCTCAGGGGCTCCAGTGCGTCATCAGGTAGGGGCGGGGCCAGGAGCTCAGGGGCTCCAGTTCGTCATCAGGTAGGGGCGGGGCCAGGAGCTCAGGGGCTCCAGTTCGTCATCAGGTAGGGGCGGGGCCAGGAGC
>NW_027509011.1:17500-35000 GCF_051911475.1 Siphateles boraxobius | reverse complement strand
TGTGTTTGTGTGTGTGTGAGAGAGAGAGACAGAGACAGAGAGAGAGTGAGTGTGTGTGTGTGTGTGTGTGTGTGTGTGTGTGTGTGTGTGTGTGTGAGAGAGAGAGACAGAAAGAGAGTGAGAGTGTGTGTGTGTGTGTGTGTGTGTGTGTGTGTGTGTGTGTCTGTCTGTGTGTGTGTGTGTGTGTGTGTGTGTGTGTGTGTGTGTGTGTGTGTGTGTGTGTGTGTGTGTGTGTGTGTGTAGCAAAAGAAAGAAAATCAGGTGAAAATTGGCTGAACTATCCTTTTAATCTCCAATGTTATACACCTGTACAATTGTACATTAACAATAAAATGAAATTAAATGGTAAAATCAGCCATTACATTTTTTTATGATCTCCAGGACAGATACAAAAAAGTTTGTGAAACCTGTTTGAAGCCCCGGTATAATCTGCTTTCTAGGCTAGGCAAGTCAAGTTTATTTATATAGAACATTTAATACACAATGGTAATTTAAAGTGCTTTACATAGAAGAAATTAAAATAATCAAAATAAATAAGAATAATTAAAACATTTTCTAATCAAACTAATAAAAATAACGTCCAATCACTGATCTTCTGAGCATCTCTACTAATGAAACACTAATATAAGAGTGACAGCCTCACCTTCATGCTTGGATTGAGGAGAGCTCTCATCTGATGGGGTCTGGAGCAATATCATCAAAAACATACTGTTAACATGACTTATACTCCATAAAATATCAACACAGACGGGTTCTAGTTTACAAAACCCTTCTGCTGTAATCCATAACAACAGATGAGGAAAGAGGAAACTTGATCACATCAAATAAATAGGAGTGACACTGCGAACATATAAATGTTTTGTTTGCAGTGACCTGATAATCAAAGGTCATAAACTTCACATGCATAATATTTTAGCAGCGCCAAATCATCTAACACCGTGTATGTAAACAACAGCTGACTGGATTAATGCAGATATGCAATTATTCACAGAATTTGTGCACGCTACAGTGATGAAATAAACACTAACGTTAGATGCTGCAACAGAAGCAGCATGTAGAAAACCCTTGAATGAAAGCGTAGTTATATCCTCCATTAGGGAATACACATTCATAACACAACCTTAATTATGCAGATGCACGACTGTAATTACGCATCCACATGTAAATGTGTGTTTTATTGTATGTTGGGTTTCTCACCTCAAGCGCGCGCTCAGCTGCAGACATGTTGCCGGATGCGCTTGAGGGGACCGCAGCGCGCGCACCCGCCACTTTTGCTAACATAAAAGTCTGCTTGATTCATTCAAATACTACTTTTTATTTATACGATAATTTATATAAGACAATGCGTATTGTTTGTCGTTCCTATAAAGTGTTATCACAAAATGTGTCCTCACATCAGAAGTTTATTAAACAACGAACACGTGTAAATAAAATTAATTTATTCGCGTGACACTTTTACACACAAACGCGGGTGTAAAACGCAAAAAAAGAAAAAATGAACCAATCTAGCTTTAATATTTAATTATTTTTCTGCAACCTCTATTTTAGAATATTATGGAGCGGAAGTGCCGAATAGGACTGTGTTGGGTGTGTGACGCTACTGACCGAAACTTCCTGGTTGTCGCGCCTCTCCTGACGAAACTGGAGCAATAATTTACACAAAAACACAATTGTTCTGCTCATTTATACAACACATAAACATTACTTAACTACCTCAAATCATCTGTGTGTGAGCGGAGAGAGAACTCGTCATTTAAAGCTCAGTCACGCGCTGCTGGAGGAGCCACAGGACACGGTGAGGTTTTGTATTTGTATTTTTTTTTAAACTGGCTAAACATTTTATCCACAAAATGTAGATTTTCAGATCTCCCCTCGGTTTGTAGTTTCAAGAATAAGTTGGTACGATATCTAACAGCCCTGTCAAATATTAAGAATAAAAAAAGCAGGGATTTTGTTGGATTTAAGTCATAAATATAATTCATTATATTATTATAATCATGTATATGGTTATTTTCTGTTTTTTTGTAATGTTATTAATTTTAAGCCGGTATGGATATATTTTACATTTAATTTAATTTATTTAGGGTTTATATATATGTATATATATATATATATATATATATATATATATATATATATATATATATTGTATATATATCATAAATAAATAACATTAAATATCATAAATATATATATATTTATAAAGCTTGTAATTTATATACTTATAATATATATATATAATCATAAATAAATAACATTAAATATTTTATATATATATATATATATATATATATATATATATATATATTTAACTTTTTTGTGTTTATATTTTATTTTATTTATTTAGGCTATATATATGGAAATGTACCCAAGATGCATTGTGATCAGATGACTATATTTGATACGCACAGTATTGTAGTGATAGACATGAGTCGCAAAATCAATCAAATTACCTTATTTGGATAGGCCAGTATTTCGTTTTTGTACTAGTAGGTCCTCTTCTACATATGTTTTAATGATTGCGTCTAATCTATTGTCCACATCAAATCATGTTAAAGTCGGCATGAAACAGAAATTGTAATCGTCTTATCTTCCCTACTGTGACGTATATCCGAGTGAAATGCTTCTGGAACAAGAACAAATGGATTGGATTATTCTGGTTTGCTATTGGATCTCATGTGAGTGACAGGTTGTCCCGCACACATCATCAGAGAAGAGAAGAGATGCTGCAAGACTGAGAAGTTAATCAAGAGGCACAGGAATTAATCAAAATAATGATGTGCACGGATAAATCACTTAGAATAAACACTGCAATATTCCATTTAAAGAAAAATGTCCATTTTGATTTCATGGTGCCTTTAAATAGCTTTTCTGAGTAGTCTTTTTATTTTAGATTTGCTGGCAGTGCATCCCCTGCTTTCAAATGTCTGATGAAGGTCACAAGAACGAAATACTGTAATGTGTTTGAAAGCTGATCGCAGAAGGTCTTGTGTTCGATTCTGAGGGAAAGCATAAACTGATCAATTGTACATCTTAAAGGGATAGTTCACCCAAATATGAAAATTAGCCCATGATTTACTCTCCCTCAAGTCATCCTAGGTGTATATGACATTCTTCTTTCAGACGAACACAATCAGAGTTATATTAAAAAATGTCCTGCCGCTTCCAAGCTTTATAATGGCAGTGAATGGATGTTTCTGTTTTAAAATCCATAAAAGTGCATTTATCCATGATAAAAGTGCATCTATCCATCATAAAAGTGCATCTATCCATCATAAAAGTGCAGCTATCCATCATAAAAGTGCATCTGTCCATCATAAAAGTGCATCTATCCATCATAAAAGTGCAGCTATCCATCATAAAAGTGCATCTGTCCATCATAAAAGTGCATCTATCCATCATAAAAGTGCATCTGTCCATCATAAAAGTGCATCTGTCCATCATAAAAGTGCATCTATCCATCATAAAAGTGCAGCTATCCATCATAAAAGTGCAGCTATCCATCATAAAAGTGAATCTGTCCATCATAAAAGTGCATCTATCCATCATAAAAGTGCATCTGTCCATCATAAAAGTGCATCTATCCATCATAAAAGTGCAGCTATCCATCATAAAAGTGCAGCTATCCATCATAAAAGTGAATCTGTCCATCATAAAAGTGCATCTATCCATCATAAAAGTGCAGCTATCCATCATAAAAGTGCATCTGTCCATCATAAAAGTGCATCTATCCATCATAAAAGTGCAGCTATCCATCATAAAAGTGCATCTGTCCATCATAAAAGTGCATCTATCCATCATAAAAGTGCATCTGTCCATCATAAAAGTGCATCTGTCCATCATAAAAGTGCATCTATCCATCATAAAAGTGCAGCTATCCATCATAAAAGTGCAGCTATCCATCATAAAAGTGAATCTGTCCATCATAAAAGTGCATCTATCCATCATAAAAGTGCATCTATCCATCATAAATGTGCAGCTATCCATCATAAAAGTACATCTATCCATCATAAATGTGCAGCTATCCATCATAAAAGTGCATCTATCCATCATAAAAGTGCATCTATCCATCATAAAAGTGCATCTATCCATCATAAAAGTGCATCTGTCCATCATAAAAGTGCATCTATCCATGATAAAAGTGCATCTATCCATCATAAAAGTGCATCTATCCATCATAAAAGTGCATCTATCCCTGATAAAAGTGCATCTATCCCTGATAAAAGTGCATCTATCCATCATAAAAGTTTTAAAACTTTTATGGACTTCAAAACAGAAACATCCATTCACTGCCATTATAAAGCTTGGAAGCGCCAGGACAATTTTTAATATAACTCTGATTGTATTCGTCTGAAAGAAGAATGTCATATACACCTAGGATGACTTGAGGGAGAGTAAATCATGGGCTAATTTTCATTTTTGGGTGAACTATCCCTTTAAATGCAATGTGAGTCATTCAGGAAACGCACATCTGCAAAATGCATGCCGTGACTGTCTGATGTGTGACCCGACATGTTTTCACGTTTGTGTTTCTGTCTCTCTGGAGGAGGATGTGGGAGCTTCCCGTCGGGAAGGATGAAGAGTTCCCCAGCTAACCGCAGTCGGGACATCGAGCGCCAGGCCGGATACCTGCGCCCGGAGCACTGCACCCCCCCTCCTCCGCGCTCACACTCCCCCCACGACATGTGGTTCATCCGGGACGGCTGCGGCATCGTGTGCGGCGTGATCACGTGGATGCTGGTGTTCTACGCCGAGTTCGTGGTGGTCTTCGTAATGCTGCTGCCGGCGAAGAACGTGGCGTACAGCGTCATCAACGGTGCCGTGTTTAACGGCCTCGCGTTCCTCGCGCTGGCGTCACACTTCAGAGCCATGTGCACCGACCCGGTGAGTGACGAACACACACTGCAGTAACCAGGCCTGTTCACACCAAGAACCATGACTTACAACCATATCAGTTTAATAATTAATTAATTAAAATGTATTATAGTGCTCCACAATTTGGCCCAAAATATATCAATATGAATTTCAATTAATAATGATAACAATCATATTAATTACTAAATAAAAAATTGCTGTAGAAAAATATTTAATTTTATTGTAAAATAAAGTATTTCAGTAAATACTATAACAATTAAAATTATGTTTATATTACAACTGTACAACTGTAAAATGACAATATTAATGTTAGTGATGTGATGTATCAGCTGATGATGAATGGTTTGTAATCTGAGGTTCTGACTGGTTCCTCTTCTGTGGGTTAGGGAGCCGTTCCAAAGGGAAACGCCACTAAAGAGTTCATCGAGAGTCTGCAGCTCAAGCCTGGACAGGTGGTGTATAAGTGTCCCAAATGCTGCAGCATCAAACCTGATAGAGCACATCACTGCAGGTAACAACACACACACACACTCTCTCACACAAACACCCACTAACACACAATCGTACGCTTACACTCTCTCACACACACACACACACACACACTCTCTCTCACTCTCTCACACACAGACACTCACGCACGCGCGCACACACACACACACACTCTCTCACACACAGACACTCACGCACGCGCGCACACACACACACACACTCTCTCACACACAGACACTCACGCACGCGCGCACACACACACACACACTCTCTCACACACAGACACACACACACACACACACACACACACTCTCACTGTCCCTCACACACACACACACACACACACTCTCTCTCACACACACACAGACACTCACACACTCTCTCTCTCTTACGCACACACACACACTCTCTCACACAAACACCCACTAACACACAATCGTACGCTTACACTCTCTCACACACACACACACACTCACACTTACACTCTCTCACACACAGACACTCACACACACACACACACACACACACACACTCTCTCACTCTCCCTCACTGAATGAGGGAGATGCTATCAGGTTAGATGCTGCAGCATCAAACCTGATAGAGCACATCACTGCAGGTAACAACACACACACACACTCTCACACAAACACCCACTAACACACAATCGTACGCTTACACTCTCTCACACACACACACACACACACACACACACACACACACACACACACACACACTCTCTCACTATCTCACACACAGACACACACACACACACACACACACACACACACACACACACTCTCACTGTCCCTCACACACACACACACTCTCTCCCACACACACACAGACACTCACACACTCTCTCTCTCTCTTACGCACACACACACACACTCTCTCACACAACACCCACTTACACACAATCGTACGCTTACACTCTCTCACACACACACACACACTAACACTCTCTCACACACAGACACTCACACACACACACACTCTCTCCCACACACACACACAGACACTCACACACTCTCTCTCTCTTACACACACACACTCTCACACACAGACTCTCACACACAGACACTCACACACACTCTCTCTCTCTCTCTCTCTCTCTCTCTCTCTTACGCGCACACACACACACACACACACACACACACACACACACACACACACACACACACACACACACACACACACAGCATCAATAACTAAATGGTCACTGCTGGTGCAAGAAACCACGACTGTGGCCTTAAATTCAGAGAGAGTTTCCTGTGTTTGCTCCGTCTAGTGTGTGTAAGCGCTGCATCAGGAAGATGGACCATCACTGCCCCTGGGTCAACAACTGTGTGGGAGAGAACAACCAAAAATACTTTGTGCTTTTCACTGTGAGTTTCATCACAACTACTTTAAATCATTATGATTTCTGCTTGGTTTTGTGCCATGGTTGTCACGGTACCAAAAGTTCAGAAATCTTAAAACTGAACGTATAAAAATTTAATTCTAAATATGAATAAAAACTAATATAGGATATAATTAATCTGTACGGTTTCCTCTCTCGTCTCCAGATGTACATTGCTTTGATTTCCCTTCATGCTCTCATGATGGTAGCTTTACATTTCGTCTTCTGTTTTGAAGAAGACTGGGCAAGTAAGTGTTTGTTTCTGCATCATGGCCTGAGTTTTTATTTTCCCTCCGAGTGCTGCTCAATGATTGGCTGTTTGTGTTGTAACAGAGCTCTCTGATTCGTCCGTGAGTTTAGAGCTTCCTGTATTGATCGTTCCTGTTTCCTGTCCTCAGAGTGCAGTTCGTTCTCTCCTCCGGCGACCGTCATCCTCCTCATCCTCCTGTGCTTTGAGGGTCTGCTCTTCCTCATCTTCACCTCTGTGATGTTCGGGACGCAGGTGCACTCCATCTGCAACGACGAGACCGTAAGTGACACTTATGGTTATTGTCTTAACTGAAGTGCCCCTATTTTGCTTTTTCAGTTATTCCCTTTCATGTTTGTGAATGTAAAAGGTCTGCAAAGTTTTAAAGATCAAAGTGCACAATATTGTCTCTTAAAAGAAAGAATCGATTCTGAACTGCCTGAAACGAGTCGTTAGTAATTTCAGTCTCACTTCCTGTTGCATACCTATGTAACAATGTAACAATGTAACACATTTGTATAATGCCCGCCTATGGTTTTCATTGGCTACTGGCGAACAGTTTTAGCTCCGCCTTCAAAAACTGTAGTTGTATCTGAACCTCTGTAGGTTTGTAGCTAATTTGCATAATGGTCTTGATTGGCTGAACAGCATCTCTTGGCCCCGCCCTCAAACACTGTAGTTAATCTGAGACTGGAAGAGTTTGGTTTGTGTTGTTCATGCAGGGTTCGTACGTTTTAAAAAAACCTGGAAAAGTTATGGAATTTGAAAAATGCAAATTCCAGGCCAGGAAAGGTTCTGAAAAAATAAAAAGACCCAGAAAGTTTTGGAAAAGTCATTGAATTTTTTTTAATTTCAACACAGCATAATATGTGATTAATACAAAAACAGTTTAATAAAAAAAAAAATTCACGTTGACAGCTGATAGCTAGGACAGTGAGTGTCTGGCTCACTCATTGGCTCCGCTGCAGAAAAAGCATATCCAATGGCGCGGGCGCCTCTGACGTGTGCACCAATGAGCTAGCATTACGTCATACACGTCAGAGCACACCAAGGGAATATCCGAAAAAGCGCCAATATAGCAGGTTTATAACGACTGAAGCGACAACTAGCCAGATTACTATAATATTTCAATTACATTTCTGTCAGCACGACTTCGCCTCAGGCAACATCGCAACAAGTGAGTGAATCGGAAGTGAACTGAACGTTATGCCGCCCGAATATAAGGACGTTAAGACAACACGACATAATTTTTATTCTTATAATGTCGACTAACATTTTCAGGAACACATAGTCATGGAAATGTGCCGAAAAGTCGTGGAAAAGTATTGGTTAAAATGTGTATGAACCCTGTTCATGTCGAGAAGACGCTGTTTTATGCTGATGAAGCAAATCCACTTTGATGAGATTGATAACGGTAAAACCCACGCCATCTTTACTGTTCATATCACTGTGTGTCAAGAGCTGAGATTCAGATATGATAATGAGCGTTTGGTTTCTGACCAATCACAGCAGAGCAGCTCTCAGAAAGGCGGGGTTTAGAGAGACTGAATCCTTGTTCGAAGCGTTTCAGACACTGAGTAAAGAGCCGAAAGTGAATATTATTAGAAAATTGAATTGTTTTTGACCTTGGATCATTTGAAGACTTTCAAATTAAAATGGAAAAAATAAAATATAATTCAAAATATTAATAAAAATATAATAGTATAGCAATGATACTAAAATAAGAAATAAAATAATGTCTTATGAATAAGGGTGTCGCGATTTCAATTTTAAATCGAAATCGATCGAAATTAATTCACAAACTCGAAAATGGAATCGTCGATGCTGCCACGCCCCCATGTCGTGCCCGTGATGGAAATTTCGGGTAGTTTTACTGACTCTATTGTTCAATCTCGTTCATCAAAATGAACTAATGTTTTTTCTAGTCATTTCAGGGGCTTTAAATGTTATACTTTTAACAGGCAAATTCCCCGAACACATCCACCTACGCAATCTTGATCATATTCTGAATTAAGAAATCATTATAATGCAGTCAAAAGTAATTTACAGGGAACATTAATAATTACTTGACCTTCCGAGTCTTTTGTTCATTTGTCGCGTGACAGAGGCAATGACGGATCGTTCATGAACGACACATCACGGCGCGGGAAAAAAACACACGTGTTGAAAGGCTGTGAGTCCTCTAACTTGGATTCTATGGATATTTCCCGTCACTATCCTCGGGCCGGGCTCTTGATCTATAGACGTGCACTCCCAACGCAATAGAGTGCGGCGCGGGACTAGATTTGATGGCCGAGTGCGAGCGCGGGCGGTAATGCATTCACTCTGTGTGTGCGGGAGGATAAAACGATTCGCGGGACTCCCGCAAACTAGAAATATCTATGAATAAAACATATAAAAACTAATACATTTTTTTCATCTGTTGCAGAAAAGAAACAAGAACAACTAAAACAAAATAGAAACGATTTACAGGCCAGAGTTTCTATTTATAACATGTTTGCAGCGTTGAGCGATTTAGCCAATCACAGACATGTGTGTTGTTTTCTTGAACGCAATGGCCAATCAGAAGCATTTAAGATAGACTCTCCTCACCGCTCAAAACTGACTTTTTGTTCAGTGCTGAATTCTGTACGCTGGCAAATCCTCTAATTATAACAAACAAAGCGTAGGCTATATATTATGAAAGATTCATTGTGCAGTCAGCTTCACTGATAATAACAGAGATGTGTGAGATTGCGATGAACTGATGTCAGCTTTTTAGGAGCAACAGCAACCTGTGCTTAAAAAAAAAATCGAGAATCGAATCTAACCGTGACCTTAGAATCGAAAATGTAATCGAATCAAGGATTTGGAGAATCGTGACACCCCTACTTATGAATCTAATTTTGTGCAATTTAAATAGGGATTTTAGTGGTTTTTATTTTTATGTTTCTGTTTTCATTTTAATTAAATTTTAGTCATTTTGTTGTTGTTTTTTTAGTAATTTTTAGTGGGGTTTTTTTATGTTTGTTTTTTTATTTGTTTCTATTTCAGTTTTACTTACTTTAGCACATCAAGTTAAACTAAATGATAATGATAAATGTTTGTTTGTTTTATTTTATTGAAAGTAACACAAATCTTCTTATTTAAAATAACCCTGAATGTTTTTAACCCATTTATGATGTGACGAAACATGTCATTGAATAAACAGCTCTTGCTTTTTCCATCTTCCACTTTTCGAGATCCACGAATCTCATTGTATGAATTGGTAAATATGACACAGATATCAGTGCATGATATGAGAAAGGGTTTGTTCCCTTGATCAGCTGTATTAAGCGTTTAGATGGATTAGAAGATGAACATTGAAATCCTCAAATGAATCTCTGGTTTGCAGGGAATCGAGCAGCTGAAGAAGGAAGAGCGAAGATGGGCCAAAAGGTCCAAGTGGATGAACATGAAGGTGGTGTTCGGTCACCCGCTCTCTCTCTCCTGGCTCAGTCCGTTCGCCAGGCCGGATCACGGGAAAGCCAATCTCTACCAGTACGTGGTCTGAGACGCCCACACATCGAGCACAACCTATCGACACACAAACATCTCTTTGCTTTTTAACTCTGTCTGTTCTGAAAGATCTCACTGTTCTAGTGGCTTCTCTCGAGAGCGTCCCACACTGTGATCTACATCATGAGATTCTGCAGCCGTTTGAAATATTCAAGATTTTAGAGGCCTTGACCATGAAACTTATTGACCATCACCAGCCGTGGCAAATTACTGAAGTGTTTCTCGTTGATCTCCTGACTTGATTTGTTTGATTGACAGATGCCGTTATATTCGCTGGTTAATTAAGAAATGCCTTTTCTTTTAGAGACCGTTCGCTCATGTTGTTCTCGAGCCTTGAGGAATCTGTTGTTGCCAAATTTGATTTCATTATGAAAAACGAAGAATCTCCTGAAGTTTTTTTTTTTTCTTTTCTTGATCTATACGCATCATCATTTGCCTAACACTAATGAAAGCACGCCCGGGTCATA
This sequence comes from Siphateles boraxobius, assembly GCF_051911475.1. Taxonomy (NCBI): domain Eukaryota; kingdom Metazoa; phylum Chordata; class Actinopteri; order Cypriniformes; family Leuciscidae; genus Siphateles; species Siphateles boraxobius. The sequence continues at coordinate 23,986 of NW_027509011.1, read as the reverse complement.
TTCCACAGCAAAATCCTCTTTTTTTTCTTTTTCTTTTGCATTGTGACTATTTTCATGATAATTAAATGCATTTAACCCTTAGATTTACAGTTTATTTTATTTTATTTTTTTGTTCTCATTCTCAGTGGTGATTCTCCTTATTGTAATACAGTCATTTTAACTGAATTACATTCAAAAAACATACATGCAATGATTGATAAAATTATATATACAATATATATATATACATTTTAAAAAAAAATATACAATTTGCTTAATTTTTTTTGTTTGTTTTTTGCATTTTTTATTAATCTTGAAAATGATGTCAATTCATCTTGCCTGATTCTTGATGCTAAACATTTTTTCTGTTGATTTTGGGTTGAAATATGACGTTTTTTTGACAGATTCATGGGGTTAATGTAATTTCCTTATGAACGCATTAGCTCGTTACTGGCGTAGAAATAGCTGTGTGACTAATACACTGTTTGCAATACTTCTATCGGTTCTCACTGCTCGTGGATTCCCTACATTACGGTGTCACTACAGTGTTCGAGCGTGAGCTTGATCTTCCTGAATCCAGAAGGCTGCTGTTTTTGTCCCTCAGGTTGACATGATGAAATCAATCCTGTTTCTCTTCCAAATCCAGCTCAGACCATCAGATATTCATCCCGAGTTCTTATTCTGCAGCCGCAAACGCTTTTAAACTAGAGACTGACGGCTGTAGACGACCCTGAGATCTTTTCAGGGCTTTTTCTGTCTTGAGCCCAATTCCGGTTTGAATGCGCAGGAAAGGTTTACGACTGAAAGTTCATTGGATTTCAAGGCATTGAGGTGTTCAATGTCTGCTGGTGGATCAGTATTTCCCGTCTGCTCGCGAATAACGCTTTAATCTACGGGTCGTCATTAACGTTCAGTCTTCATAATCACTGCTGTTCAACGATTTTTTTAAATTTGTGCTTTGTTGTGCATGTATGTTAAATATATCAATATCTTAATGCAGTTTTGGGTGTTTCGGTTTGCTTTCACTTTGAAAGTCAGTTCAATAAATTTCTCTTTTTGTTGTTTTTCATTGCTGTGTTTTTCCTCTGTCGTCTTTTGATGATTTCTAAGCAGGTAATGCATTACATTTACAAGTAATGTGCATTAAGTAATCAGATTACTTTTTGGATGTAATGAGTAAAGTAGTGCATTATACATTTTTTCACAATATTTGAGCATTGAGGTAATGCACAATATTTTTAAACTTATTTCACTTATTTTTTTATTAAATAATGGAAATGTAGTCACTTGTGCACTCATGCATGCACGGGAACAGATAAATTGTACAAATGTAACAAAACGCGTTACTTTCAATAAAAGTTTTACAGTTAGTAATATAACCTGTAATGTTAAAGTCCCCCTGTGGTAAAGATCCAGCTTTTAATGTTGTTTATATGTCTATATGGTGTTTTTAATATGCTTTAAGACAAACCATGTGTAAATTCATAAGTCGACAGCATTGCTGAGTATTTTCTCCTTAAATCTGCAGTGAACCAAAGACAGTCTCAAAAACACGGTTTGAAATCGCTGGTGTTTCTGACGTCACAAACTACCTTGTAGTGATCGTCAACGAGTGGATCTCTGAGCTGAGTGAGTGAGTGGAGGCGGGGCTCATTTGCATATTCATAGAACCCCCTATATTAAATGAGTTAATGGTGTCCAGTTACATTCAAGCTTGGAGAATTTATATGTCATTTTGGTGATCAAAGATGAGTTTTAACGGATGAAATTATGGGGGACTTTAATACAAACAGCAGGTTTATGTTATAGGCTATGTTGTTGAATGCTTAACTGCTATAAACACTTTAACGCCTGCAAACTAAGCCTGGAAGAGATCGAGCCTGCCAGGTGAGAAAAAGTAACTTAGTAATGTAATTTGATACTCTTCAGGGAGTAATGATATTGTAACATTACTTTTAGAAGTAACTTTCCACAACACTGTGTATGAGGAATAAAATGTACAGACAACAAAGAAAAAATCGGCACAACACACTTTATAGCGGTTTAATGATTCACTGTTTCAGTGATGAGTTTACAGACCTCTAGTTTGTCCGTTAAATAATAAAACTATTTACACATTATTCTTATTTTTATACAGTAACACAAACAGACGGCGTATGCTATGAATGAGAGATCTTATTAAGATGGTTGAGTTAATTTCATTCATCCATTCATTTGAAATCAAGATTTACACACGTTTGGTCCCCAATGATACAGTATCTAACGCCAAATATGACAATATTAGGTCATGATAATGACACAGAAGGAATGCCCGCATATAAGGCAACATATTCATATTTTAATCATTTATATTTCGCATGTCAAATTCTACGTGCTATATAGAAACAAGTGTCACTTTGGCCCTGATTCAGCATTAACCCATTAACAATTATTATTCTGTTTGCATCATTATAACTAAGGGTGTCAATTATTTGCTCTGACAACAATTCTAATTTTGATTTAGGCTATTAAATGAAGTGAAACAATTTCAATGGTTTTGTTCTCTACACTTATTACATTCTGCAGTGGATGCATTGAATGTTCATCATCAGAAACACCCCTAATTATAACCATACGAAACATTATTTGCATGTAATGTGCTCATGGAAGTTATATGCATGATTAAACAGCTTTCTCAACATTAAACACAGAAGAAACATCACATTGCCAGGGACTTTATAACGTCACATTAAGTTTGGTGTTTTTGCGCGACGAATGGACGTGTGTAACGCATTCGTCCATGTTTATTTCATTAAGATCTATATTTAGCTGCTCTACGAGTGTCCGGGTTCATGCGGCCAACCGAGACCACAGGAAGAACTAGAGTAATTCACAGTCTGGAGTACAAGACCTGGTCCTTCAGTCCCCTAATAACGACACACATCTGCTAAAGATCAACTGATCTGTGGTTAAAAGAAAAACTCCATTTGCTTTCTCAATACATGCTACTGATCTCATTGTGCACGTTATTCCAAGAAAAGTCTTCACTTGGAAATGTAATATGTGATTACTAGGGGTGTAACAATATATCGAGTCACAATTTATCGCAATATAAAAATGCAACATTATGTAGTGTGAATAGTTCACCCAAAATAGAAAGTACTGTGCGAGAAACTGTGATCAATTTTACAGAGCTTTAGTGTCAGTACTACATTAAACTACTAAATATAATGTTGAATATTATGTATAATGCTGCAATGGGGGAATATGTGCGTGTCCTGTTACCAGTAAAAAGTGGCCTACATTATTTTAAATATATCTAGTCAGTGACAGAGTTCAAGCATATTCGTCTAAAATAATTCTGTTTTCAGCTTCAGAATCATGAATATTGTTATTCTGGCATCTCTTGTGTTTCCAGCACAAATCCAAGCCTATTAATTTACACACACAATGTAATGTTTAGCATTTTAATCAACAGTACATTTTTTGTTAACCTTATATCATATGTCTTGGAGTATCGCATATCGTGATTTGTATCGAATCGTGACATGAAGGTATCGTTACACCGCTAGTGATGACGCCGGTCGATTAGCAAGCATGACTAGCTGTTTTCCGGCACTGCATCCTCCTGGTAAGTGTCGGTGTGTTTGAAGAAGGGACTGAAGAACAGGTTTCGGTTGGTGTTCATTCACACAGCTACAGGAAGTGTCTTTGCTCTCACATCACTGGATGTTTGCATGCATAAGATATGTGGCATATATTTCGGAAAAGCATCTTCCGGTGAAGGATGTACAATGCCGAGGTTTGCTGTTATTATTGCCACACACGGCCTCACAGTGCATTAGGATGATGGAGGGAATGACTGCCAATCTGCAAAACTGAAGGAAGTGATGTCACTAAGAAAAATATAAATTTGAATTACATGTATGGCATGATTTATGTCAAATCAATTGGCATCTTCATGTTAGTAAACGCATTATGTTGCCAAATTGGAGCTTTTTGTAAAGACTAACCATAAATATTTCACTCAAAAAATGAATAAATTGCTCATCTGCATGTAACTACTGTGAGTTTTCCTGTAGAATTTTTACAATTATTTTATGGTCCTAAAATCAGCCTCCATCTTGTTTATCCAAAATATTTATTCTCTTTTTCTTTTGATTTTGAGGTGAAATACGATAGACATCTGAGATTCATTATCACATTAAAAGTGATAAAAGTTGTTTTTAATACTTTCTTATGGATTTTTAATAATAATGCATATAAATAAATGTTTTGAGATATTTAAACAGATCTTTGGCATGACAGTAGATCTTCCATGTGAGAGATATATATTTCGAGCAACTCTGGTGCCGTGAAGCGAAAGAAAATCAGCCTGTTTGTGCGTCTTCGAGCATTTGGACCCATAGTGAGTGATGATGATGATGATGATGATGATGATGAAGTTAGTGCTGAAGCTGCTTTCTCTAGTGTGTTTCTCCTCATCGGTCTGACCGTGGGCAGCGGGTCACTCTCTCTTGCTGGCGTGGGACTGCGTGAGGTGTGGCGATGTGTGATGAAGCACCAGAAGACCAGAGAGAGTCAGAGAGATGCCCGTCCACCACAGAGCCACGTGGGTCTCCCCGAATATTAGCTGCCCCAGAAACGCCTGTCGAGAAACACAAAATCATCACACATGCATCAGATTAATAAGAATAATATACTAATATTAACATCAGGCTATTATTTCCTATGCTACAATGCACTATTATTTTAGGTTTATTATTTGACCTACAGTAGTCAACATTTGAAGTGGATCACTGTATTATATCTAAAGCAAAAAAAAATGTATTATGATTTAAAGATGTATTTTTAATAAAACAATTTTTTTATTTCATGTCCATTTTTTTTTTTGCAGATTCATTTGCAACCCAAATCCAAACTAACTTTTAACCACAAGTTGTCATTTAAAACACTAATGTTTATCTATAAATAATGACTTTTCTATGATTTTTCAAGTCATTCATGATGACTGGATGATGATTTTTACACATATATTACACGTGACATACTGGAGCGTTTTTCAAGCTGAGGAATTATTTCATTTAAATTTTTTATTAATATTTAATTTTATAATTATGATTAAGCTGACCATATATATAGAGTGTAGATTTAAGATTTATGTATTTAAATTGCATCTAAAATTTTCATCCATTTGGATCCAACAGTTTTAACACAAAAAAACTAGTGCTGTCAAATCGTTTAAATCGCATCTAACATAAAAGTGTGTAATGTGTGTGTGTGCGCGTATATATATTTATATATATATAGATATATATATAGATAGATAGATAGATAGATAGATAGATACGTGTATTATACATTACACACACATATTGACAAACTTTTCTGTTTGATGCGATTAATCATGATTAAAACAAACTAATAAACTGATGCATATTTCTTAGTCACACATTAATGGAAAAGTAAGATTTCTGCACTCAAAAAAAATCCTAGCATAGTTCATTAACTATGTCCATCTATTTAATTTTATTTAAATAGTGATTTTAAAAAAAGCACATTCATTTAGCTTAGAATCAGCATAAATCTTTTTATTCTGAAAATATTTACATTTACTCAGTTAAAAAAGTACCGGTTTCATTTATGTGTGACTGACAAATATGCAAAAGGCAAACTTTTGTGTAGCCTAATCCGAATGCATGGACATTTCATATGCAATTCCAAGCATAAATGCGTCCCTGCCTCCTGAGCAGGTGTTTAATGTGAAGCTGCTGCTCACAGAAGAGATGAAGTTGGAGGCGGTGGTGGTCACAGTGGTGCGCGCGGACGAGCACGAGCTTCTCAGGGCTTTGGCCAGGAAGGTCCACATCACAGCATTACAGGTGAACAGCAGACCTCCACACAGCAGTCTGAGAGGAATGTGCAGCTGTCACGGGGAAAGTGGAAAACACTTGTTACTACTGCAATATTCAGCAGCCATAAATATCTAATGGGATTCACTAATGCATCAGGAAGAGCGATGGCACGTGCGCGCGCGGCGCTGAAGGTCATGCATGTCTGTCACGTAACAGCATCATCATTCATCATCATGCATTAAATGCGCAGTGTGTGTGTGAAGCGTGATGATGAGACAGTGCGGGTGTTTGCTGTGTTTTCCAGCAGTGACTCACACACACACACACACACACACACACACTCACCCAGTCGCACGCGCTCGTGTCGTTGTGCTGCGAGAATTTCCTCTGCTCGCCCCAGGTTCGCAGGCCCGTCTCACACACACCCTTCAGATAGTCGGTTCCGAGAGACAGTTTGGCGGACGAGGACGCGACGGCGCCGAGAAACCCCGCGAGCAACGCGTACAGGACACCGGAAAACATGACTTCAGCAGCAGACCCATCACACCTCATCCTCCAGCACTGCGAAAACACTCACGCGTCAGCATCACGGGGAGCAGGTGCATTCTGGGAACTGGAGTGCATGCTGCGTTTTAGTTAAAGGGATAGTTCACCCAAAAATGAACATTAGCCC
>NW_027509011.1:0-12500 GCF_051911475.1 Siphateles boraxobius | reverse complement strand
TGTTAGAACAGTAGCTGTTAGTCTAACTTGTAACGGTAGGTGTCTGTCATTAACGTAAGTACAAGCACAAGCCTCTGTCACTGTGTGTAACCGATATCAAAGATACAGCTATTCATTTAGCTGACGCTATAAGTGAGAGCGACCAGCTGTATTTTTTAACTTACCCTGCAGTACACGTCCATAACGCTAAAATATGTGATGTGAAAGATTACGTGTCATTCTATTATTTTTGGCTGTAGAACTTGCATGATAAACAGTAATGGGCGTGCTAATGTTAATTTCCTCATAATAACAGAGAAACCCGTCTCGCCGTTTTTATTACCCAAACAATTCCTTACCTTTTCAATTTGATGACCCAGCTCCTCATGAGCTAACGTAACGTTACTTTGCAAGAACATGCATAACTTTGTTCGACTGTCATGAATATTTGAAATGTCCATTTACATCAAGTACAAGTTAGTCAAACATAGATGAATCTTAGTTACCAGTCCAGAAATTCTTCTCCGTTTTCAGCCGTCTCCATCTTTCAAAGGCATCTCCTATACAGATCCTCGTTTTATTTCGGACTTTGTCACAAAGTATTTCGGATTCATAATGAGTTTTTTTTGTTTCGCAAGGTTAGACATTTTTTTTATCCGATTCCGACACGTTTGTAGCTGCAGCTGTGATAACTAGCAGAGCTGGCAACCCGGATGCCGCAATACTACTGACTTCGTGATTGGTAGATAGGTGGAGGGTGGCGCATCAGAACAAAACACAACATGACAACATCAACATCAGTTGAGGGCTGCAACTTCTTAAAAGACAATATACTGGCCGGACTACTGTTGTCAGTGACATAAGTATTTGAAATGAACATGATTTCTTAATGTCTAGTGACATATCAGGGCCATTTTATGATTAATTGAAATACATTTCTTACATACAGCTCCTTTAATATTTTATGTTAACTAATGAACCTTATTGTAAAGTGTTACTGCTTATTTTACTAAACTGGGGCCTCATGTGTAACATTTTCCATAGATCTCATCCTAAAAGTGTGTGTACTTGTTGTCTATAGTGTCTGTATGGTGTGCACATTTTTATTTCTAGTTAATTATTTTTATAAATGCGTGGGAAATTGCATTGTTTCTACATCAGGCTGATCGTGAGCTGTCACAATGAACACCGCACTTCACTCTGAAACACGCAGAGCATTGGTTTATTCAACAATCGTACTGATCCATATTGTGATTTGGGGTTTATTTGTTTTGCTGTAGTGCGGTTGCCCTGAGCTTGACTTCAGTCACACACTCTTTCTGCTCGTATCGATCTGCAGTGTGTTTGCTGTGTGCTGACTCCATCTCTGGTCTCTTGTAGTGAAAGCTGATGCGAGAGCTCTGGTAAATACGCAGATCCATCGGCTCACTCCTCTAGCTCCATTCTCACAGTGATTTAGTGACTCAAGATGCTTTAGTTTCTTTATCATACTAATGGACAGAGAGAAGGAGCGAGAGGAGTGCTTCTAATTTCAGCTTTAACTGTTTCGCTGTCAGGTGAGGCTTTTACTAAGTGAACAGACCTCTTGAAGCCCTTATGCTTTAGTCATGTTCTACTGGCTGCAGTTGCATTTTTTCTTCTTCAGAAAATTGGATTTAAATGCAAAATAACCAGATATTTATTAGTATATCCCACCAACTCAAACATGTCACTTTTTGAAACATTTAATGGTGCATGCATACTGTTTCACATGCTATTCACAAGAAATAAGCCTGTGCTGTTCCAAACGTGGAAGGTAAAGTTGGGGAAATACAGAAACCTAACTTAACCGTAAAAAAACAAAGGTTCATTAAAGCTTCTTTACAGTAATGATATCATTAGTTCAATAGGATACATCTTAAAGAACCCTTCATGATTAAATGAATCTTCTTTAAACTTCCTGCACTATTAAGGCAAACACTTCTGAATGGTTCTTTAAATAGCAGCAGCAACAACAACAGCAAAACCATAAATGGATTGTTCTGATTGGTTTAGACAGCAGCGGCAACAAAATTCAGTGCTAAATGCAACTCACAATATTCAACATATTCCGTATTTAGTAATGAAGTAAACTTAGAATTAAAGGGGGAACCATGAGGCTTTTTAAAAATATGTTTTATATATCTAAAAAAAATGTTTTTCTTTATTATGAGAACGTTAGGGAACATATTCCATGTTATAATTTTGCAAACAATGGAACGTCTTTTTCTGAAACATTTTAGTTGCGCATTCTTATAACATTTTTAAATGTTGTTTCAGAATGTTCAGAGAAAAAATAAAAAATGAAACGTTCCATTTTGTTTGAGATTGACAATGTTGAACGATGAGAACATAAAGACCAGGTGAACGAACGTTCTATTAACGTTACTGAAAGAACATTTGTTCAGAACTTTGCCAGAATGTTGTTGAATGTTGGCTGGGAAGTCGTAAATCACATCTGCCAATGTTTATGCATTTAGAAATATTTTATTATGCAGTTCATGGTGATATTGAATAGCCTACATTTAAAATATGATTGTAAGGAAATTTATTTGGAGAGAAACTGCATTTTTAGGTGTGAAAAGAACCAGTTGAGAAACAATGAAAGATTTCTCATTTACTCATTTTTGTAATGGGTTCTAATCTTGTACTTTATGGAAAATAAAAAGGGGTTCGGCTGTTCATACAATCAAAAGTACACAAATCTGGTGGTATTTTGAAAAATCCATCTTCACTAGAGTGTTACAGTCAATGCAGATGATGCACGTGCACGTGCTCGAGAGAGGGAGAGAGAGAGAGAGAGACGGAAGACTCGGTGATTCAGCGTTTGGCAGCGCGTCGCGCTCACGGATACAGAAGCGTCGAGATGTGTTTCTAATATCCGGGTTGGACTGGAGAGAGAGAGAGAGGGTTGGACCGGAGAGAGAGAGAGAGAGAGAGAGAGAGAGAGAGAGAGAGAGAGAGAGAGAGAGAGAGAGAGAGAGAGAGAGTGTGTGTGTGTGTGTGTGTGTGTGTGTGTGTGTGTCAGATTCCCATCAGAAACACGCTGGAGAGAGACGCGCTCCTCTGGAATATGGCACTGGGACGATGGGAACGGGTTCCAGCTCCTCCGTCATGATCTAGATCGGGATCGTTCCCGCAGCGCGATGGAAAAGACGCTGGCGGCTCGGACGGGCTCGGCCTCGCACGGGTTCGGCAGGACAGAAGGAGTGCTGAGTAAATACACCAACCTCATCCAGGGCTGGCAGAACAGGTACCGAACACAACCCGAACCCGAACCCGAACACACGGTGCATGCTGAAGTTTACACTGACTGGACTCAAATCATGCCATCACTGTCATATCATATTACCACATACATACGTGGCAGTGACTGGACTTTAGGTCTAAATATGATTTTTATGATTTTATTTTATTATGATGATTTTTATTTTTATTTTTTAGTTCAGGTCATTAGTTAGTTCACATCTTTCAATAGTTCAGTGATCAAATAAGCAATTCTACTCACACATACCACACACACATACACACGTTTGCTTACCTATCTATGAGGACTCTCCATATGTAATGGTTTTTATACTGTACAAACTGTATTTAGTTATAGGTGAATTACAGTATAAGATTTGCTTTACATGAGTATATGACATATTGACATACACTTGAAACTCATATATGCTCATATTCTGTAGTTATGATTCTCAAAATCATATTTTGTGTATCTGGCATATGTTTCCTAAAGTTCATCATTACTAAAGTGTTGCATCAGAAGAAAAAGTTGAAACTTCCTGATCCTGACGTGTTTCTGCATTGAGTTCAAGCTAAATTCATCATGCCCTGTTAGTTTAGTCATTGAACAAACACTCAGTGTCGTTTCAGACTTGTTGAGAATCTGAGATTAACTGACATTCAGGAATAATTGCACAAGAGATCAGGATAAATAAACACACACACATGAATGTTATCTGGATGTGAATTTGATCTTTGTACTTTAAACACAGTCCGTCTGTACACAAGCGGAACTAAGTTTCTACACACACACACACACACACACACACACACACACACACACACACACACACACACACACACACACACACACACACACACACACACACACACAGACAGTCAGGCTATTTCAGGCTCTGGTCATGAGCTGATGGTGGAGATCGAGGTTGTGTAAATGCGTCTGATGTTCAGCTTAGATGTTCAGACACACATGCACATCAGATTCACTGCTGACGAGTCTCAATAGAAGTCTGTTATTATGATTATGAACTCAAATTTTCTTAATCTTTTTTTGTCATTATACAGAAAGTCTAATCAATTGAATTCGTGAAACTTAACAATTTGATTAATCTCTTAAAATGTAATCAAATCAAAATATGACCATTAATTTACTATAAAACATTGCATTTTTATTTTTTCAAACAGAATTTTATTTTATTTTTCAGTTTCTGTGAGTATTTGACATGCCAACGGATTTTTCTTTTTCTAATTATTAATATGTTGCGCATCCTCATATATAGACTCGCAGAACAAGCCGATCACACATTTATACAGCAGTGGTTTTTGCAGTGTTTCTGACACACACACACACACACACACACACACACACACACACACACACACACACACACACACACACACACACACACACACACACACACACACACACACACACACACACACAAAAACAAACCTCAATACTAAAAAAATAGATGTGCAATAATTACTGTTTTCTTGGCTCTTTTTTATAGGGCATTAGTATACATACAATATGTAATAATATATATTTTTTATTAATTACAGCTATTTTTTTCTTTCTTAAATTTGTCTGTATATTACATGTGTATAGTATGTGTTTTTGTTGTGAATTGTGAGTAGTTTACTGTCTTCATGTATTGCTGCTGCTAACGCACTTAAATTTCCCACGTGGGATCAATAAAGTACCTACCTACACACACACACACACACACACACACACACACACACACACACACACACACACACACACACACACACACACACACACACACACACACACACACACACACACTGTTTCTCTGTGTTCAGCAGGACTGTCAGAGCTGGATGAAACTCAAGCAGATTTTCTCCTCATTGTCAAACATGTAAATATAGTATAAATATGTCTGATATCTTTTATTCATCGAGTGTTTTTGTCCTTGATCTCAGTGACTATTTAAAACATTTCATTCTGTGCGTCTCTCACATCTAGAGCCGATTTACACACTTCTTACAGGCAGTGCTGCTTTAGTGTAATTGAGTTTTTGTTGTTCTATTTTTTAAGTCAATTTGTTGTGTGTTTTACTCAAGTTTTTATTAGACTGGAAACCAGGCCGTAGAATAGAAATGTAACTCTACTCTGCGATTTATGATCTTTCTCAGATTACTGGGACTGAATGTCCAACATGTTTCTCACAGCTCAGATCTCAGATGTTTGTATGCGTCGTTATGAATATGTAAAGGTAAAGGTGCCTGGGTTTGTTGTAGAGAAGAGGAAAATGCATCTGTGGTTTTATTTCTGTGTTATTTGAGCTGAGACTCTCAGGTGGGCGACGGATCCTGACGGGTTTGTGTCACAACAAAAGATGAGCTCAGTGTTTTCTGCGGAATCCTGAACATCAGAATGTTTCTCAACGTTCTATTTATACCTTTAAACGACAGTATATGTCAAACGGAGCTCTTCAGTGAGAGCGTCTCTGTAACTGATAAACATGCAGGCAGTGAACGAGTCAGTGAATGTTAATCCAGTTACTGCTCTGATGGACTCACCGATCCATTACTGCGCTTTAAACACATTTGTGGGTTTTAAACCGCAGTGTGTGTGTGTGTTTTATTGCGTTATTTCACCAGCACTGAATAGGAAACACTGGGAGTTCAAAACTTTGGGTCATTGTGTTTTTTGTTTTTTTTGTTAAGGAATTAATACTTTTATTAATCAGAGATGCATTCAATTGATTGCATTAAATTGATCAAAAGTGACAATAAAGACATTTATAATTTTACAAAAGATTCTATTTTAGATAAATGCTGTTCTTTTGAACTTTTTATTCATCAAAGAATAAACGGTTTACACAAAAATATGAATCTGTTTTGTTGTGGCAAAAATTCTGTTAAAAATCATCAGTAAGAGACACTCAGAGTCAAATTAATAAAAAGAGAAGTATTTATTCTTGCAAGAATAGGTTCAGTCTAGTACACAGAAGTTACGCTGTGCAAGAGAGTGACACACAACAGGAAGATATGAGACAGCCTTTATACTGTTCTCAAGGTTCCTCCTCACCCGCTGTACCTTTCACCCACTCAGATAAGGTCCTTACTGCTGTTCAGTTTCTACTTAAAGACACAAACTGGTACTGAAATAAACTGGCCAAAACTGACCGTCTCTAAGGTCAGAGGTCCTGTCCCGTATGTTCCTGAAACGTCACGCACAAGCACGTACACACATATACTTTTATACATTGAATAGGTTCTTTCTCTTATGATACCTGTTTGGGATCAATGAATATTAAAATTTCTACAACAATTCCCCCCTTTTTATCATTCAGATTACCCAATCATAATAATAAAAATAATAGAACAAATTTTAAGTCATATCATCACACTTATACTCTTCATCTATGGTTACCATTACACATCTTGAAACCCACATGGCATTTCAACAGGCTAAGAAATACAAAGAAATAAAAGTAGAATAAAATCCCTCATTTCGACCCCTCTGCTTGTACGTCATCACATAGCGGATAACCACAGCTTTTAACCTTCTGTTCATATCAAAAACATTCATAGAAAGAAAAAAAAAGAAAAGAAAACCATACAATTTAACACGTTACAGTAGCTCCCACTACTTGTATCATCATATTTTGTTCATCCTACTGAACAGACTCCCAGCTTTAACCAGTCTCTGTACTGAGCTGGAAACACACATTATAATGCATGGTAAACATAACAATATTGATATTCCTATCGCTGAAATTGGTAGTACAGTTTTGCAACCAGTACCCCCTAAAGATTAACCAATCTTATCCATTTACCATCAATCCGTGCCCATTTCCATATATCGCGTCCATTTTCCTAACAATATATTCTTAACTTTTAACACCATATTTAATAAAATCAATCCTGAAAAGGTTTTTTATTTTTTATCCATTCTTTTAACCAATGTAGTTGTTCAAAATGAACTCTAATATTTCCATTACAGACCGTCTTTTAGCTTATTACCATACATATTCTCCCATGATCGGCCTTTCTTACCCTTAATGGAAAGCCTAATCATCAAGTTTCTTCAATAATAATCCCTATAATTTACCTGAAATATTTTCTAATAAATCCCTAACCAATCAAATCATTTGATCTAAGCCCTATTTTGATTCAATCAAATAAAATCATCAAAATCATCACAAAAACAGATTATTTTGCTAAACTCAAACCATTAGTTGGTGCATCTTCCTCCAGGTGTGTTGGTCATCTCGTTCGCCCCATGGACTTTCCGTCTTCACCAGGGTGACTCTTTGCGAGTCGTTGCCGTGGTTAGGCCTGTCACGATAACAAATTTTGCTGGACGATAAATTGTCCAAGACATTATTGCGATAAACGATAATATTGATCATAAACGATAATATTGTCGTTCTGAGACCATTTTCATCTAAAATAATGATGATAATGGCATAATAATGCAGGTACACCTTTTCAAACATTAATAAACTTTTATTTCTAAAGACTATTTAAATGAAAAAACTAAAAACAATAAAAGCAATGGACTCTGTCTCTGTTAACAAAAAATGCACATGTATGTGTGACTTCCGTTCACACTGAGAATCATATGCATCATATACTGTGTGAGCAAGCGTCTCATATGAGTATTTGCACTAGTTTGTGTGTGTGTGTGCTCGCGTCGCATATGAGTAGGCCTATGTGCGCGGACAGTTTGTGTGTGTGTGTGCTCCGTCTCATTGAGTTTGTGCGCGAGTTTGTGCGTGTGTTCGCGCTCGCGTCTCATATGAGTGTGCGCGAGTTTGTGTGTTTGCGCGCGTCTCATATGTGCGTGGAGAGTTTGTGTGCGCGCATCTCGTTCCCGTGTGTGTAGAGTTTGAGCATTCAGCAGTATACATGTATGTTTGACTACTTAATGTGTATGCAAGTGTTTCATATAGGCCTATGTGTGCGTGAATGAAGTTTGATTTAAGCCCTAGACGGCGGTATGTCGCCTCATATGAGGGTGAAAGAGAGCGCGCGCGCGAGAGAGAGGGACGCGCTACGGCGCTCTGCAATCAAATACGATTCTAAATAGGCTCAGTAAAAAAAAAAAAAATTTTTTTAAAAACATTCGAAAATCAATGTGTGGCGGTCAGCGTTGATATTGTCATCCAGTCTCTTTGGTAGAGAGAGAGAGAGAGAGAGAGAGAGAGAGAGAGAGAGAGAGAGAGAGACGAGGAAAATAAAACAAGCATGCAAATGTAAATTATCGCGGCCGGAAAAATTATCGAGCTAATTTTTTTTATCGTGCCATTAATTGATTTATTGATTATCGCGACAGGCCTAGCCGTGGTCTTTCCCTCGTCGGTGAGGGAGGCTGTTACTAGCACGAGCCTTTGACCCCTCACTTTGTGCTCTATATGATGGTTGAGGCCTGTCGGTGTAATCTAAGGTGAGAGGCTTTGACCCAGGTGTCCCACTCTCCAACCATTTTCTGATCATTACCAGATTTGCTCCTTAGATCACGATGCACCCCCACTGGAGTGAACCAACTCCTGCTTTGACCTGTGAATGGAGACCTTAAGGTTTTGTTAGTGACCGCTTGTCTGGCCGGTCGTCCCTATTGGTGTGACCTGTGGAATTTTCACCATTTGTTTATTTTGCTGATGATATGCATAAAGAATTTCACGTTTATTCTCAGCACTTGTCCAATTCAACTGTTTCTTCTCATTTTACAAATCATCTTATCACTAAATAATTTTTGCTCACTTAATAGCACTCAGAGTCCTTTTTCCCTGAAAAACATTCAACCCACTTTGATCATGTCAACAACACAACATTTATACATTTGGAACAGAATCAGTTGTGTTTGCTGCAATCCATCCTGACATCCTGCAAAAGGAAAATTTTAAATTATGCGCTGCGCAGGTGTGGCCCTGTTTCTCTCTCCCACATTAATAACCCAGGCCAGGAAACTTAGTCAAATTCATCCATAGCCGTTATTTTATTGGGCACATTCTGCCCCGTATCAAAAGTCTGCATGCTCTGTAAAGAAAAACAAATGTTGAGGTTATTTTCACATAGTAAAATACACATAGTTTCTTTTGTCTACTGTGCTGCCGCGGCCTTCGCTGCCACATCTGCCCTGGCGTTTCCTGTTGAAACAGTCCTGCAAATACACTTACAGACAGCAATTTTGTTAGGGAGAAGAATGGCTTCTTGCCAGGCTTTTACCCAATCAAGCCCAGTGTCCTCCCAACATATATTGTCCCTTAGTAAACCATATTTTGGCCATATTTGTCAATTGTTACCAAAATTGTTACCATTCCCCCTTTTGATGCATGAATCAACTCGTCCATCAATCTAACATAATGGTGTTTGGATGTCACAGAAACACGGCTGCTTTACTGCTGGTTTTGATGAGAGAGATCGTTCAGTGCTGGAGATGAAGGTCATAGATGTCAGTCAGTGAGACAGTGTTTTTTTAAGTGTTTTTTTTTTTTAAATGCTTGAAGAAAAGAAACGGGAAAAAAACATTAACAAAAATGATCATCATTGTCATAACATAATACAACAATACTCCAGAGTCAGTCTTTCACAGTGTGTCAGAAGGTGAAGCTGACCTCTGACCTCCGACCTCCTCCTGATGACATCATCTCTGCGGTTTCTAATGCACTCCTGGTTTCCAGGGTGACGGTTTCAAACGTTAAATAGAACATTCCATTTTTCACACATTCAAGAATGTTACTTTTGAATGTTCTGAAACAAGTAGTAACATTTTAAAAAAGTTAGACGAACATCCAACTAAAACGTTTCAGGAAAAACGTTCCATGAAGGATATATAAATAATGACGCATGTCTGCGGTTCATATTCATAAACTTGGTATGTGTTGTCATTCTGGACTTCAGACCTTGTCTCTTGCAGAACAACGTCTATAAAAGTGAATTATTCACAGATATGAAATGATTTCAGAGTCTCAACATGTGTCTGTTAACTATAGGATAAAGCACATGCTTGTTTTGACTCTTCTGGAATCACATTTTGTTTTTATGTCTTCGTGAAGAAGATTTGATGCTCTTGAAAGGGTTTTTAAAGAGTTTGGAGTCTGTAGAAATGAAGGTTAGACTCAGATATTCTCTCTAAGTTCATCATGTACAGTGCTGGTCAGAAATATTTGCCCCCTTGGTAAATATGATCAAAGATGTCTGTAAAAAACATGAACTCTAACTCTGTGTTTTGCCTTTATGAGACTATTAAAAAGTCGCCTATACGGCTGCATGAACAAATGTAATTTATACTTTAAAAATGGTGTTGTGTCAACAGCACTGCAAGTATCTCCTCATCATTTTCTCAATATAAAGTATTTAACCATGAATCAAACCAAAACAGCTGTGATGAAACACATTACGAACTTTAAATGGAGAACAAACTCTTTAAAGGGGGTAAAATTATTCATCCTGGAAGTATTTCAGATGACATAATCCAGTAAAAAACAATGGTACAAAATGAAACAATTGGTTTCATTTTTAATGTTTTGTATTTAAACAAGTTTATTGCGAAATATTCTGTAGTTTCAGAAAGTACGGAGACTGACTTCATTTAGAGTGTAGGATTACGGGTAATTTAGTTCTTGATGGAGGATATAATTTTTGTCTTGTAGAGCAGCAGATCATCCGAGCTCATGGTGTGTATCCACAGGTTTGTGATTTCTTGCTTCCGTGATGAAACTGAAGGATCTGGATCTGTTCACTCGTGCGCTGAAAGAAGGAAGTGTGGCTTTATTTCAAACCAGTTTAGACTAACAGATCATCTTGAAACGTCTACATTTCAAACTAAATTACTGTATTTCTGAACTAGATATAATGCATGTTTTCGAGCTGTGATGTATTGTGTGTGTGTGTGTGTGTGTGTGTGTGTGTGTGTGTGTGTGTGTGTGTGTGTGTGTGTGTGTGTGTGGCAAAGTGCAGTTGACATGTTATTATCATTATTTCTGAATCTTTATGATTGACCTTTATGGAAAAAATGAGCCTGTCACAAGCAAAACAAAGATCCATGTTTTTACTGTGTGTGTGTGTGTGTGTTTGTTTGTTTCCCAGATAGCACAAGTCTATTTGATGTGATATTTACATCTGGAAGACGTATTTTTAAGAGTGTTTGCTCATCTGCAATACGTCTATAGGACGTTTCCTGTCAGATGTGAAATAGACGTTTAGAAGATGTCAGTTTAACATGCATTCTAAATCATTACATCTTAAAGACATCTTCTAAACGTCTATTTGACATCTGACAGGAAACGTCCTATAGACGTATTGCAGATGAGCAAACACTCTTAAAAATACGTCTTCCAGATGTAAATATCACATCAAATAGACTTGTGCTATCTGTGTGTGTGTGTGTGTGTGTGTGTGTGTGTGTGTGTGTGTGTGTGTGTGTGTGTGTGTGTGTGTGTGTGTGTGTGTGTGTGTGTGTGTGTGTGTGTGTGTGTGTGTGTGTGTGTGAAGCCTGTTTCTGGTCAGAGAGTCATTGATCTGGTTTAGAAGAAAAAACACATAGAGCCGCAGACGACAATAACACACATCGACATCCTCACTTTCTTTCTTTCATTCTTTCTTTCAACATCCTCAATTTCTTTCTTTTCTTTCTTTCTTTTTCATTTGTTTTTTTTTTTCTTTTTCTTTCTTAATTTCTTTCTTAAAATTTTTGCTAATTTTGCATGCATTCTAAATTTTAAAAAACTACTTTTTGTAATCTAAAATTGCAATTTAATTTTATTTTAATTTGGTTGATATGGTTTATAATTGTTTATTAAATTAATTGAATATGCCATGTTTAAGTTCAATTCAAAGTACATTCCTCCTTTACTCGTAATAACCGATGTTTTTTAATGGTGTTGTTCAACTGGTGAAAAACGCTTTGATAAAATCTGCAGAAATGGCTAATGCAAATAAAAATATAAACCTTTGTGTTTCTGAGATGAGAAGTGTATTGGTGAATGAGATCTCTTCTTTAGGTTCTGCTGGATCGTGTGTGTGTGTGTGTGTGTGTATGTGTGTGTGTGAGGTTCGTAGAGTTTAATCACACAGAGAGCTGAGCTCTGACTTTCAGTCTCATTCACACACTCTAATTGTCTGAGCGAGTGATTGGATGATTGGCCAGAGGGATTGTGGGATTGAGTTCATCTGAGCTCAGCAGTCACGTGCAGATCTTCAAGCCAAAAAATGTATATAATAGCTATTATTATTATTAATCATGAAATTATATTATATGTTGCACAAATGCACATCAC
>NW_027509009.1:55000-65228 GCF_051911475.1 Siphateles boraxobius | reverse complement strand
AGAGCTTTTTCACTGTCAAACTAAAGAAAGATGAACATTGAAAAAAGCATATTATGTCAACCTTAAAACATGATGAATAATTAAGAATGCTTTCCACCAAATAAAAAAAAGGTATCTGGTAGTTTCCTTGCTTTTCAAACATTATAAATGTTTTAAAGGTGCAGTGTGTATTTTTTAGAGACATCTAGCGGTTCGGTTGCGAGTTGCACTAAGGGCTCAGGCCACCGCTCACCCCTCCCTTTCAAAGAAGCTACGGTGGCTAAAACCGGACAAACATATCGTCGTCTGAGACAGCAGAGAATAGCCAGAGTAAGCCAAGAGTGTGTAACATTGTCACTGTTTCTGTACCACAGTCCACAGGGCTCCACACTAACTTTTCCACTGGTTGCACTGGTGCTACCAACTTTCTCAGTTGGTCGCACCAGCATATGATTTGGTCGCACCTTTTTTTTTTTTTTTTGCTACATGCCATGGGATTAATCAATGCATGCTGATGAATAGTGGTTTTAATGGACCAAGGCTAGCAAAGGCTTTCTGGGCTGCAGCAGAAATACCTGTAATATATTAATTATCATTGCCAAATTTCAGGATTTTCATGGATTTTGGACAGTAATTTTAATCTTTAATTTTAAGCATTTTACATTGGAATTATATACAATCAATCTATTTACATTTGAATCATATTCTATCTATCTATCTATCTATCTATCTGTCTATTATCATCTTTCTATCTTTTAAAAATCATTAAACATTCAAATGTATGCATTACATTTTAAAAGATTAGATAATATAATAAACTGATACTGATTTTTCGTTATCAAAGTTTATAGTTGTAACAAAAAGCAGAAATCTCACACTCCTTACCTTCTGCACTTTATAATAATTTCCTCTTCCTCTGTCGAGCGATCATGAGAGTAATCGCTCGACAGAGGAAAATATAACCGCTGAAAAGACGTAGGAGGAAGGGGCTCTGTGTTTCGTGAGACCATTTTTATCATTTTTATATGCCTTAATTCGTGAATTCGTAATTGGCGCGTTTCACCATCAGTGTGCAATGCGCGTGACGTCTAAGTTCATCAATAAATAAACTGCACGTGTCTTGCGGAAGAACATTGTAGACGGAACTTCTCTCCGCAGCCGAGACGACCCCGGGATAAAATAGTCCGAATATAAACACTTATTATAGGCGTACCGTAGTGATTCAGAATAAGTCAAAAACACGGTTTGGAAAATGGATTCATGATGTAGCTTACTCGTTCATTTTGAACATAAGTTACGGACTGCAGCAGCTGATACAACGGCGACCAATTTTAGTAGTAAAAGTTTAGCTGGCTAAATATGAGCTGTTACTGTGGCTGAGCTGGTTAAAGCGTAAAGCCTTGTTTACAGTTTTTTTCAATCGCTAACAAGCGCTTACCCATACTTCAGATACTTTTTCTAAACTCTTAACACAGACTCACACCTACAAAACACAATTGGCCAAATGGATAGTTTTCTTCTCAAAAACACATTTTGTTAAATATATACTAACTCTTCATTTCAAAATAGAACACATTTTTCTCTGCACACACTAACTTTACCAAAACACTGGAAATCTGACTCAGAATGAAATTATTCTGTCAAAGAATAACACTTGTTTTCACTTCACAAAGTACATGCAGTCAATCAGAGTACACCAGGTTTCAAAATACTGGCTATTGTTGACATTACAAAAACTTCATAGACTTTTGTGTTTCAGTTTTACAGGTATTTGCATGCAAAACATGCAATCCACCGTTTTTACACTAAATGTCTTGGTTGGGAACTGTATGTCCACATGTACTGTAATGTTCACATTCAAAAGCATTCCAGTAAAAAGCAAATCATTTTTTTTCCTGTTTCCTGTTTCCTTTTCCTTTCTCACTCCACCTCTCACTGCACCTCTCACTGCACCTCTCACTGCACCTCTCTCTGCACCTCTCACTGCACCTTTCACTGCATCTCTCACTGCATCTCTCACTGCATCTCTCACTGCACCTCTCACTGCTCCTCTCACTGCACCTCTCACTGCACCTCTCACTGCATCTCTCACTGCATCTCTCACTGCATCTCTCACTGCACCTCTCACTGCACCTCTCACTGCACCTCTCACTGCACCTCTCACTGCATCTCTCACTGCATCTCTCACTGCATCTCTCACTGCATCTCTCACTGCACCTCTCACTGCACCTCTCACTGCACCTCTCACTGCACCTCTCACTGCACCTCTCACTGCACCTCTCTCTGCACCTCTCACTGCACCTCTCACTGCACCTCTCACTGCACCTCTCACTGCACCTCTCACTGCATCTCTCACTGCACCTCTCTCTGCACCTCTCACTGCACCTCTGACTGCATCTCTCACTGCACCTCTCACTGCATCTCTCACTGCACCTCTCACTGCATCTCTCACTGCTCCTCTCACTGCATCTCTCGCTGCACCTCTCGCTGCACCTCTCGCTGCACCTCTCGCTGCACCTCTCACTGCACCTCTCACTGCACCTCTCTCTGCACCTCTCACTGCATCTCTCGCTGCACCTCTCGCTGCACCTCTCGCTGCACCTCTCGCTGCACCTCTCACTGCACCTCTCCCTGCACCTCTCACTGCACCTCTGACTGCATCTCTCACTGCACCTCTCCCTGCACCTCTCACTGCACCTCTCGCTGCACCTCTCACTGCACCTCTCTCTGCACCTCTCACTGCACCTCTGACTGCATCTCTCACTGCACCTCTCACTGCATCTCTCACTGCACCTCTCACTGCATCTCTCACTGCTCCTCTCACTGCATCTCTCGCTGCACCTCTCGCTGCACCTCTCGCTGCACCTCTCGCTGCACCTCTCGCTGCACCTCTCCCTGCACCTCTCACTGCATCTCTCGCTGCACCTCTCGCTGCACCTCTCGCTGCACCTCTCGCTGCACCTCTCACTGCACCTCTCACTGCTCCTCTCACTGCATCTCTCACTGCACCTCTCACTGCACCTCTCTCTGCACCTCTCACTGCACCTCTCACTGCATCTCTCACTGCACCTCTCACTGCATCTCTCACTGCACCTCTCTCTGCACCTCTCACTGCACCTCTCACTGCATCTCTCACTGCATCTCTCACTGCACCTCTCACTGCACCTCTCACTGCACCTCTCACTGCACCTCTCTCTGCACCTCTCACTGCACCTCTCACTGCACCTCTCACTGCACCTCTCACTGCATCTCTCACTGCACCTCTCTCTGCACCTCTCACTGCACCTCTGACTGCATCTCTCACTGCACCTCTCACTGCATCTCTCACTGCACCTCTCACTGCATCTCTCACTGCTCCTCTCACTGCATCTCTCACTGCTCCTCTCACTGCATCTCTCACTGCACCTCTCACTGCACCTCTCTCTGCACCTCTCACTGCACCTCTCACTGCATCTCTCACTGCACCTCTCACTGCATCTCTCACTGCACCTCTCACTGCACCTCTCGCTGGGCCTGCTCTTCTCCCTGGGCCCCTTGCTCTTACTCTTTCTCGTCCAGACATTACAGTGTTTGTCTTTTTCTGTTTCTTTGTCCAAAAACATAACTCCTCAAAGTCCTCCGTTTACTGTATAAGTGTCAATGTAATAGAAAAAAATAACCCCTGCTACTGAGTCTAAGCCAGACTGGAATCAGCTATGGTTGGCCCAATTTACCCAACATAAATCAGCTACGGTGTGTCAATTATTCAATTGTTTGTTTATAATCAGCTGAGATATATTGTTTTTGAACTGATATAATTGCAGAAGCAGATGTTTTTATACTGTATCTAAGGTCTGGAATATTGTTTTTGCTATTGTGGGATGGTGTGTGTTAACATTTGTAAATACTACAAAAACAATCCATAATTTTGTTGGGAGGTATAGCTTGTCTGTTAAGAAAATGTAAGCATTGTGGAAATGTGTTCAATGACTGCATATTGTGTGAAAACGACATGAAATGTGTGAATGGTATGGCCACAAAAGACCGATGCTGTGCTAATTGTGTTTAGAGTTTTGAAAATGTGACAACTGGTTGGACAAACGCTTGTTAGCGACTGAAAAAAACTGTAAGCTCGACGCGTCCGCGTGAGCCAAAAGGTGCGCGCGGCAAAAATGGCATGATTGTAACAGCACGCGTGCCTCCGCATCCCCTAGACACATTTACTACACACAATTTTTTTCTCTGATTTTGAAAACTCTTCGCGATCGACTTAAAATGCTTCCAAGATCGACTTGTCGTCCGCGATCAATGACAAGAGTAATCAGCTGTCTCACGAACGTAACCAGCACATTTATCCCCACATAGCAAAGCCATAACACAGCGAGGGAGAAGAATTAAGTTACATGAAACAATCCAACTACATATTTTACACCACTGACAAGGGAAACGTCACTACTCACGGTGTTTACTGCTAGCTTCTAGCTTTCTGCTGCTTCTCTTTCAAGGTAGTGAGGAAACGCGCTCTGTAACGCTGTTTGTTCGCTGTCGGCTACTGTAGAAACATGACATCACAATATGTCGACCTTCATAGAAGGGGATTCCCGCGGTTATGTAGATATAAGTGTCTCATTCTAAGGTAATAAAAACATTACGGTTTATAACTTAAGTTCTTTATACACCACTGAACACATAGTTATGGATGTCATATTGCATTTCTGTTAATAGATACTCAAAATGATTACACATTGCACCTTTAAAGCAGTCCTGCAAAAAAAGACTGAGAAAGACGTGAGGATTTGAGGAGAAGTGTGGCATTACAAATACACTGCATTTTAAAAAATTCCTGAGGGATTAAAAAAGTAAGTACGAAAAGTGACAGGTAATTCTTATTTGTAATGCAACTTCTGGTTCATAACAAACGCTGTGAAGCTCTGTACTACAATTAACATTTTTAAAAAATAAACAAAAATCATTTGGATTATAATTAATGGTTCATTAAGCTATCATCACAGTTGTGATAAAACAAAACATTAATAACTGCATAAATCCTTTAGCATAATAGGATTAATATGACTTTAAGATAATCTGATTAGTGTTCAAATGTTTAAATTACATATTACACACTTACTTAATGTGCCAAACCATCAATGACTTACTGCATATTGTATTTGTAATTGTTTGTGCAAAATGTTTTCGATTATATATAAATGACTATAAAATAACAGTCAACTCAAGTCAAGTAACGGTTATTTCTATAGCGCTTTATACAATACAGATTATACAAAAGAAGCTTCTCAGTAATAAACAGGCAAAGTTTTATTTTACTTCAGTTATGAAACTTATTTAATTCAGATATGAGCCTTGTCATTATTCAGCTCAATTTAGTTAAATGTTTATTCGATTTAGTTCAATAACAGTGTTAATGTTGTAAAGTTCATAAATAATATCAACATTAATATAAATTAAATAACATAAAAAACATTACTTTTGTAATAATACACTGTCAATAAAAAGAAATCGTATATTTAAGAAAATCTAACTGAGTTGTGATTTAAGTTGTATTTGGATTAATCGCACAGCACTAGAATACTACATTACTAGACTATTAACACTAATAATAATAATATATTCTGTTAGGACAAGACAAAAGAAAAAGAAATAAAATTCTGATCAAAATACCTACATAAAAAGCAAAGCATTCAAACAAGCTAGAATGGAAAGCTATCTGTCTCTGGAAATTACACCTGTATTTCCATAGCAGCCAAAGCAGCACTCTACGATTATTGTTATTATTATTATTATTATTATTATTATGTCTTGTGGAAAACCTCAATTTCCTGCTCCATTTGACATCCGTTTGTTCCCTTTGAGGGCAAAGCAGTTATTAACATCAAGGGTGAAACACACAGGTTAATCGAGGACTTCTTCTATAATGACAATCTATTCTCCCTCATTTCAGGTCAATTAAACTCTGAGGTTCTGACACCTCTAAAAGGTGTGCTATTTATTTTCTTTTTGGAAGGGGGTAATTATTTCATTTTCTTGTGCACCTCTTTCCCCCAGAGGAAATGCTTTGAATAAGAACAAGACGGCATAATAATGTTGAGTGTCTGGACGTTTTCCCGCACAAAGACGAACATACCTGCTCAGTTAATGGCTCATTACAGGCGCTGTGATTGCACAGGGGCTCAGAGGCCTATTGATTGACTGACGAAACACAACTAGAAGACAAACAGCCAATCTCAGGAACCGAGCAGTGATGCACGGCTGTCCTTCAGAGATAACGGTGAACTTTGTGCTTTCAGTTAAAGGGCTCGTGTCGTGATCTTTTGACATATAAGAGGTCATCGTACTTTAGAAATATCCTGCAAGTTTCGTTAGTCCAAAAATAGCTTTTATTGAAACTAAGCTGCCAAAACAGCTCGTTTCGGATTTTTCTCAGTATGACGTCATAGTGCGACCAAGGACTGCCTACTTTTACATCATCGGCTCTGTGGCCCCGCCCACCGATTTGCACATAATGTCTAGAAGTAAATACAAGAAATAGGATTACTCCAGTAACAAAACAATAGAGAGATTTGAAATGCCAAGTTGTGGAAATAACAGTCTTTGCATTCCCTTCCTTGTGATCCTAACATTAAGAAAGAGTGGATTAACTTGTTTTATTCCAGTAAGACACAGTACATTTAGTGGTCCCACTTTATATTAAGTGGCTTTAAGTATTATGTACTTACATTGAAAAATATGTACAGTGTACTTATTGTGTTCATGTTGTATTGCAAAACACTTTTGCTGCTATTGAGGTGTGATACGGGTAAGGTTAGGGTCAGGTGTGTGTGGTATGGGTAGGTTTAAGGGTGGGTTAAGGTGTTAAGGCTGATTTATACTTCTGCGTCGGACCTACGCCGGAGCCTCTACGCTATACACTAGGTGTTGGTTTTCATTTATACCTCTCTGTCGTTGTACGCGTTGACGCGAAATTACACATGCAGAGGGGACATGTGAAACCCGAGGGAGGGGTTCTAGCAGACCAATCACAGCGCTTGCGTCCGCGTAGAATTGACGCGTTGTTACATTTTTGGAGAGGTGCACGTCAGGGTACGCCGAAGGGTACGCGCGACAGCCTACGACGTAGCTACGGCTTGAGTTCGACGCAGAAGTATAAATTGGGCTTAAGGGAAGGGTCAACAGTGTAATTACAAATGTAATTACATACATTAATTACAGCTGTAATTACATGCAGGTATTTTTAAAGTATAAGTACAATGTAAAAACATGTATGTACACAATAAGTCCATCGTATCAAATTATTAGTTTCAATGTAAGTACACAGTACTTAAAGCCACTTAATATGAAGTGGGACCCATTTAGTTGCCAAAGCGACTTTTAAAATTTTTATTTACTTTAAGATGAAGCACTAAAATGATTACCTGGAAATAAATAAAGAATAAAACTGAAATAAAAAGTAAAAAAAAGTCATTGTTTTTTAAATGTAAAAGGAAAGATTTTGGGGGGGAAATTACATGACACTATGAAATTAAAATAAAATGGAGATCTGATATACTGATAAAATAAATGCCAATTAACAATATTGACACTGAATCATTATTTAAAAAAAAAAAAAAAAATTCAAAGGTAAAAAAGGTCCAAAAATGCAGTGAACCACAACTTATCCTTATCTGTAAAACAAAGTTATTTAAGACTTATTTTCTTTGTTCACATCTGTGTATTTGTCTATTTGTGTTAAACTCTGCAGCCACTACTAAAAGCACTTTTAGTTGATTGTTGTAGTGCGGTCCAATTACGAAGCTACAGCTAAAGCCTAATTATCTTTCTGCAGCTGAAGGAAAATGTATTCCTTTCTATGTTGTAAAATGTAGGAAAACACATTAATTACCCTGCCCACAGGTGGAGATTATTTCTTTCTTCATCTTAATGCACCGTCAATAAAATGCGCTGTTTGCTGCAGCCACATATGCACACACACTAACATCACACACACACACACACACACGCACACAGTTGAGACGCTCGCCCAATGTGTGTGTGTGTTTCTGTTATTTTCAGATATTTTTTAATCTTGGATCTCTGTGTTGCCATCAGAAATATTTCAGCACTGCACTAGCGTCCACACAACCATATTGAGGCACATTGTGACTTTGAGCAACATTACACATTAACAAACATAAGAACTCTAATGTATATTTACATATTTTTTAATATCTAATTTAATCTAAATTAAAATTCAAACTATTACATTAGATTCGATTCAGTGTTTTTCGAGATACACAAATGTCCTCGTAGACAATCATGCCACTTTGGATAAAGACACTGCATCCCAATTTTCAAGTCAATCGGACTAACCGTTTCATAGCTATAGCCATTTTCGTGATTTTTTTTCTTTCATTGTATAGCAAAACCAAGTTGCCAGTCGCCACAACTTTTTACGCGACCACAGATCAAGCCGAGTTTATCTCATCCCGTTCAAGAGGGATAGCTGTTTTAGTAAAAGTGGCCACACCAACTTTTTGAACATGTCTCATCGCAGACGTCAATCAGTTAGAGAATTATTGACAATCAGACTCCAGAATATTTCTGCACTGGTTTGGTGCCAATCGGGCGAAAATCCTCGGACTAGTTCGCAATAGTAGTTTTTTTTTATTTTTTGAAAAATCCAAAATACCTGAAAATAACGCCACAAGGGTGACGATCGAATCCAACCGTGACATGCATTTTGTTTGTCTTGAGCCAAGGAATCAATATAAGACATTGAGCCTGTGACGATCGGTTTAGGAGTTTTGACTCATTACTTTTGTTCACTGTAGCGCCACCATCAGGCCGATTGGGGCGATGATGTGGACTACCATCCCTCAAAGTTTCAACTCTCTACGACTTACGGTTTTTGGTCTGCCCGATCACTTTTAGGGGGTCATGAGAAAATCATTGATTGGTTTCAGTGCTACGTGCCTGTTATAGACATTTAGTAATTACAGCAATTAAACTGAATGAATAATAAACTATATGAATTGAAATAAGCACTGAAATCAGATTTAAGATCCAAATTGGCCATTAACGTTTTTATTACCAATTTAACCGTAATTGAATTATTTCTTCTCCTCTCTGTCTGAGCACTAACACACACACACACACACACACACTATTTATCCAATGCTTCAAGCCATCCCATCCCAGGCTCTTCTCTGAACACATCGGTCCAGTATTGATTTGTAATCGGGCTCAATGACGGGGATGGAGAGCATTAGACCGAATTTAAATTCAACATCCTGTATAATTAAATCTATCCGCCTTCCCTCAGAAGTGCTCGTTACGCAGCTGATTACACATGGGAGGCGCATTTCAAGTTACAACTATACTTTTTTATTTCAAAGTGAACACCTAATACAGACCTACACAACACTGAATCTGTCTGGGGGGGAAAACAGCACTCAATAATTATCAGTGCATCGCTTTCAAGCATCTCCAGCTTTTTTTACTTTTAAACTTTAAATCTTTTACACGTTCTAATAGATCACGGGCCTTATTTATAAAGACATACATGAAAGGATCTTACACTTACACTTTGCTTCTTGTTAAATGTTATTAAAATAAAGCAAAAGTAACACGATTGTTGAATATTTTGTCACAATTTAATTGAATTGTGTTCAATCAACCTAATATATTTAAAACTGAAGTTTACTTAATTCATTCGTGTGAAAACTACATGAATCATTTTTCTTGACAACTAACTGGGCAGTGGATGTGTAGTTCCCAGCATGTTTTGCAAGGGACTGCATTAGGAGGGTAAATTTAGGGCTTAAAGTGTTATTTTATGTGTTTTTCAGTAAATGGAAAGATGTTGTTAGGTAATGTCAGTGTTTAATGTTCAGTTATGTTCGAAACTTAGAGGACTTTCTGTAATGTTTTTGAATTTTGTGATTACCATTATGCAGAAGAGTAGTAATCTATGTAAAACGTTGTTATAATTCAATTGAAAGCTAGTAGCTTTTATCATTGGAAGTAACTATAGAGTCAAATTAGCTATAATGTTGGCAATTTTAGGCAGGACAAAAATTAAATCTAGGTAACTTGGCAAAACTTTATCTAGTAGGGATGACAATTATTTTAGTAGTCTTGACTAAATTAATTTAAGTTCATGCAGCAAGACTACAACAAATCATTTCAAAATAATTAGATTTTATTGGAAGATTTTAATTCGATTTCGTGGAAACGTTTTCCTTAATTTAATTAAGTTGGTTCAACTATTTTATTT
>NW_027509009.1:22500-50000 GCF_051911475.1 Siphateles boraxobius | reverse complement strand
TCTGCAAACCTGATGTTGCATTAGATATTCAGGATAATCAAAACCAGACAGTGTAATTAACTCTGGGTCACAGATAAATAACATCTATTCTTTTCTAAGCCTCACTGACAGTTTTCAGTGACAGTAGAGAAGAAAACATGCCCCTTCCTGCCCTTACCAGCGAATGTCAAATATCTGCTTTATTCTGAACAGGGAAAAAAGAGATGTGTGATGGTGACACCAAAAGAATTTATGGCAAAAAGGTGAAGAAATGACGGACACATAAAGCAATGAATGAAAGTAAAAAAATAAGATTTGCGGGTCTCTTACCCCTGCCGCAAATCCCAGACTGCCATCCAAGATCCGCTTCTGAAGAGGAAAGAAAAAAGATACATTGAAAAAAAACATTTTTCTTTTAATTTACAGTAAAGAAACAGCAGCTTTACTTTACCGTAAAAAAAATGGTTAAAAACAATTATTAAAACAAGGTGGTGACGAGAGAAACACATGATGAATGAAGTTCATCAGAAACAGCTTTTTCACAAGCTGAGGTAAATACTAATATTTATTTAACTTCCAAAAACTGTACATTTAACAGTAGTTTACTGTAAAATAAAATTACATGAAATGTCCCGTTTGATCGATTACTTACTTACGTTTTCACTGTAAGTAGCAAGGTCACTTTTTTTATAGAAGCATTTGTACAGTCTTTTACTGTTAAAATTTGCAATATTTCTTTTAAACAAAACAAAATCACCACATTAGCACAGTTTGATTCAATGCTTTGACTCACCCTAAAAATAGAAGTCATTATTTATTTTTCACTGTAGCGCTTTAAAATATACAGATACAAAGCAGCCAGCTTCCCAGTAATAAACAGGAAAAAAAGAGAATCATTGATGAAAACTTCATCAAATAAGAGTGTTAGTATTATATAAAAATATAATTATTATATAATAATTATATTAATATTTTGAATTATTTTCTATTTAATTTTTTAGTTTTCATGTTTGATTTGTATTAATTTCGTTTTGTGCTTCTGTAATTTTTTTAAATATTGCTATTTAGGTTTAATTTATTATTATTTCAGTTTTAGTTTGACTTATTTCCAGTAAATAATTTTAGTGCTTCAATTTGAACTTATTTCAGTTTATTGGCAAGACAACATTTCTCATTTTAATTTAGTTTGAGTTTTTCAACTAATATTTATATTTTAATTTATTTCCACTTAATTTCAATTGACAGAAATAGTCTTAGTTAATGACAATAACACTGATTTTAGATTAACTCACCCTACACTCATAAAAAAATGTAAGCCTTTTTTAAATTGAACCGAATAATCCTTACAAAATTTTGATTGAATAACTGAACAATCCTTAATCGGTTATTCAAATTAAAATACATAAGGACTATTCAATTCAATTAGATGGAATTTTACTGTTAATTCAATTGCGTAAATCTAAAAATAAAAAAAGGCTTAAAAATATTTTTTGAGTTTGATGTTATAAAACACATTTGGCTTGAAGAAAAGTGGACTAAAATTATATGCCCTAGTGAAAAATAAACACACCAAAATGTGTTAGAAATACATTTATTTCATGCGAAGTATACCACAAATACATTTACACATTTATGTACCTAATAAAAGTTTGTACTAAATGCATTTTAGTTATCTGGAAATAGTGCTGAAGTCCAACTAAAGATATACTTAAGTATATTTAATTGTGCTAAAGTGGAACTATTGCAAGTATACTTCAGGTACAAGTTAAATATCTCGCATGTAATGACTGATATTATACAGAGATACTATTAGTGATATTAGTGATTATTTACATCAGTAAGTCTTGATATGCCAGTAAAAATGTTAATGGGTTGGTACAATACTTAGTATGAAATAAATGTTTTGTTTTCTTTCACTAAGGTGCATAAAAGTGATCCGTACATTATTCAAAATACCTTCTTCTGTGTTCCACGAAAAAAGGAAAGTCATTCCCCAGACAGAAACATAGTGTCGGCCCAGATCCGGGCCACATCTGGTACATGTGGATATCATATTTGGGCCGGATCTGGGCCGACACTATGTTGCTGTCTGGGTCAGAATCAGATTGAGAACGACATGAGCACATGATGACAGAAATGTCATTTTTGAAATGAAAGCTTGTTTCTGCATGGCTCAATATTGCATTAAAGCAGTGGTCTGAAGAGACCCAGCTCACATTAAATATCTTGCATATAAAGACTGATATTATACAGAGATACTATTAGTGATTACTGATTATAATTAATTTAAACACATTTTAGGCTTAATATTAAGAAATGTGCATTGTGCAATAAAAAAGTACTCCAAATAAAATGTAATTCTAATATTTACATCAGTAAGTCTCAGGTTATATGCCAGTAAAAATGTTAATGGTTTGTACTATTCTTAGTATGAAATAAATGGGGGTTTTGTTTTCACTAAGGTGGAAAACAGTGATCCGTACATTATTCGAAAATACCTACTTCTGTGTTCCACGAAAGAAAGAAAGCCATTCCCCAGACAGAAACATAGTGTCGGCCCAGATCCGGGCCACATCTGGTACATGTGGATTCAACGCGTATCAGATGTGGGCCGGATCTGGGCCGACACTATGTTGCTGTCTGGGTCAGAATCAGATTGAGAACATCATGAGCATATGATGACAGAAATGTCATTTTTGAAATGAAAGCTTGTTTCTTTAGAGATCCAGCTCACCTGTCTGCCGGAGAACACGAAGACCAGAGCGGCTCCAGCTGCCGTGAGGGCCCAGGTGAACAGGGTCCCCAGCAGGGCCTGAACCACAGGACTGAAGCCTGGAAGCATGACGCCTGTGCAAACGAAAAACAGACAGGAGACGCAGATGCAGTTTATACATCACAGAGTTGGGTGTGTACAAAATCCTGTTTATCCAGGATTCCTGTAAGCACTGCAGATTAAAACAAGCCTTAACTAACTATTTGCATGTAGAATTAACGTTCACTTAATTACAAACTCAGTGAGACAATTGTGTGGTTATAATTACAATAAATATGGTCCTTGTTATGCATGTTACATGTAGTACTAACTATAAATTATGCATAATTACATGCAACTAGCCCTATAGTAAGTACATTACAAATATTACTCAGCACTTAAATGTATAATTACACTGTAACACGGACCTCTGAAAATAAAGTGTAAACAATACAATATATCTAGTCAGATGTGTAAACAGACTATTTCTGAGTGAGTACAGCACCTGTCATTATGCTCAAATCAACACCAAAGCATCGAAACAAACTGATTTTTTTTTTTTTGATAACTGTTAAAACAACTATTAAACAATCTAGTGATGTGATAAAGTGAATGCAGTGCCGAATAAAGTGTATAAGCTACAGACCATCGTGAACTTCTAATGCATTTAAACGTTCAAACATTTCAAAAACAGAAAATAAACTAAGCTTTAGCCGAGTTTTGGTTCGTTTTCATTCATTCTTTGACATTTTTACCTCAGCATAGACTTGTTATTGAATAGTACTTACTGTTTACAGGCACCAACTGAGCCGCTTCACTTCCTGCTTCCCTGTACACGTGTCTGTGTTGCGGCATAAGCCCCGCCCCCCTCGAGCTCCTATTGGGTAATTCACACGCTACGGAGTTTTAAAGTGGCCACGTCAACTAGTCATCAGATGAAGTTTGCATAGGCAGAGACAGCTGTTCATTTATTTTGGAAATGCCCTTTTTTTTACTTTGGCAAAATGTACTTAAATGGACTCATTGTTGGAAATGGAAAAATTTTAATTACTGTGGAAAGATGTTATAGGTATTATTGTAAACTCCAAAGATAAACACTTATTTTTTATTTTATTTTTTTATTTTTTATGGCTAAATTTCACATTCATAAATGCTAATTTTCATTGTTTTATTGCATTTAAAAATGACTTGACGCATAATATTGAGTATAATTTTACCCTCAAAGAAACAAAAAGCTATTCGAATTATTCAAGCATCTACACTCTTTAAAATATTAATACTATCATTAATACTGTTTATACGTCCCCCTAGCATTTGAAATGTATTGTATTGTATTCTATTTCTATTGTTTGTTTTGAGATTTCTTCAATACATTTTTTTAATAAAAAATAAATAAAATTGAAGTTTGAATAGGTTGATTTAAAAAAAAAATCTTTAGTTGCTGTACTTTTGCCTCAAAGCAAGATTGTTCTGGAAGAATTTTGAAAATTATATTGGGAGAAAATTGTGATTTAGCCTTTTGTAAAAAATAAAATAAAAAAAAATTAATACAAAATCAGTGAAAACATATCATAAAGAACTTATTTTTTGTATATGCTTTATTTGAACATTCCGCTTACAGTGTGAAACAACAAAATTAGAACACAACAATAAGAATAACAAAAATATAAAATAAAATAAATAAGGATTTCTGTAATAAAACACTTCATAGCACAAAACAAAAACAGAACTAGACAGTGAAATAAACAAGAATTGGGAAAAAAGATACAGAAAAGTGAATTAAATTAACTATTAAAAATTGAGTGCATGTGCTATGATATTTTAATGTTGCTTTATATCCAGACAACCTGAGTTTGAACCCCTTTCATATCATTTTCCAATCCCTTCAATGATAAAATTATAAAATATTTTATATATATATCTATTGCAGCATAATCCAATCACTTATCACTAGTCCTTTTTTTGTCATGTGTGTGCTTTAATTATTATTAGTTCCTTTATATTTGCTGTTATAACTCTCCTTTTATCTTTCATCTCTGCTCTCATTTATTTGATCCAATTTTCTTTCTTGATAACGATTGGCTTTCTTAGAAAAGCACTGGTTATGTATCCTGCACTGCTTCACATCACATTTCTTTTTATCTTTTCTTTTATGGTGAGCCGATTTTTGTTTCCTTCATGACAATGTGATTGATTTACCATATATGAACTTCTCATGTTGATCTTTAAGAAGGTCTGTGAAATAGGGTTTGAAGTTTTTTGAAATATTAAAATGACAGAGCATGAACTGTGTTTTTTTATTGAGACAAAATACTTTGAATAAATTGGATTCCTCTAATAGTTGAAATTGTTGTGGATTTTCAGCAGCTCATAAACAAATTTGTGAAACTCAAGGTAAAATGCAAGATGGCAAATAAAGCATCACTTTACAGGTGATTCAATACGGCAAAGTGCATTTGAGTGTTTGTAATTCAGAGCCATGATAAACCATAAGAAATGAGATCAAAGAAGAGAGATGAAAGATAAAAGCGGGGTAATTTCAGAATCACTGAAAAACAGAAATAATGGACATAATTAAAGAACATATTTCGACTTTAAAATACTGCTTTTATTTGTAGGTTGAATTATCATTTACTTAAAGGGATAGTTCACCCAAAAATGATAATGATCCCATAATTGACTCTCCTTCAAGCCATACTGTATGTATATGACCTTCTTCTTTCAGCCAAACACAATCGGAGTTATATAACTATAAAAAATATCCTGGCTCTCCCAAGCTTTATACTTTATGCCTTTATTAACCCCTGGAGTCGTACGGATTACTGTTATAATGGATGGATGCGCTTTTTTGGGCTTCAAAATCTCAGGTACCATTCACTCCCATTATAAAGCTTGGACATTTTTTAATACAACTCTGATTGTGTTCGGCAGTAAGAGGAAAGTAATTTACACCTAGGATGGCTTGAGGGTTATTAAATTATACAATCATTTTCATTTTTGGGCGAACTCACCCTTTAATACTAAGCTCATATTGAGTATTTAATCACTGTACAATCTCTTCCATTTTTATGTTATAATACAGTATATCTACATGCATTAGAGACTCATTAAGTTTGGAGTGAGTGAAACACTTACAATTAACCATATCCTAAACTATGCTTTAATTTGATAACTGTTAAAACAATCTATCAAGTGATATTAAAAAGCAAATGCAGTGATATTTAATAATATGCTGTATTTAAATACCTAATTTTCATTAATATTTCACAAATACATTTCATTCATTAATTTTTACTGCATTTTACAAAATGCTGGTTTGCTTGTTTGGGTCTAATATGGACAAACCCAACCGTTGTTTAATTAAATTTCAAACCCAATGGTTGGGTCTGTACATATTTGACCCAAACATGAGTTGAAACAACCCAGCATTTTGTTGAATGTACCTCAGCATACACTGTTTTACTAATTAAAGAACACACATACAACAAAAGCATACAATACAAAGGAATAAAGATAAGAAACGAGAAACACACATTAAATGCTTTTGAATGAAAGGTTTCAGAATATTTCCAATCACGTCCTGGCTCTTCTTTACAATTCTTAGAAACTACAGCATGGTATTTGTAAAACCGGTATGTTCCTAGTTAAGAGATACAAGAAAACTGAAGCCCAGAACAGTGAAACCAAACGCTGGCCATGTAGATTTATTGGAGGGGACTGGATACCTGTCTTCAGAAACACAAAGTCACTTGAGGCCCCTTAAACCTCGACATAAGCTCAGCATGCCAATGGAAAGTTCCAAAATTGTAGGAATGATTCATGGAATCGGGAGTAGAATGACGTCCAAAACAATTAGCATATTGCATAATCTCTAC
This sequence comes from Siphateles boraxobius, assembly GCF_051911475.1. Taxonomy (NCBI): domain Eukaryota; kingdom Metazoa; phylum Chordata; class Actinopteri; order Cypriniformes; family Leuciscidae; genus Siphateles; species Siphateles boraxobius. Next base: position 43,394 of record NW_027509009.1, on the reverse strand, counting down.
TAAAACAGTGCTTGTGGTCAATGAGGTGAGTATATATGAGCCTAATCATTACCTCCCTCAGTTACTGTTTTCCCGCATTTCTTGGGAAGTTCACTGGTATTCCAACAATGCGTGTCAGAAGAGGAACAGGACTAAGGTGATCGCTCATTACTCTTGCCCTTTTATCTGCAAGCGCTTCCACACACTGAGGCCTTGTGTGCGTGATAGATGATTCACTGACCAACAAACAAAGACAATCAGCCAGAAACATAAACAGCAAAGGGGGGAAATGCAGCATATTCAAACAAGCAGAGGGTGACAGGCCAGATTCATCACTCATCCGATGAGGACGCATTTGTAAAGTGGGTGGCCCAGAGGAGAAGTTGGGGGTTGATCGGCTCGGATTGACCCCCCACTGAACTGCGAGGAAAGGGAGGAAGCATAGGGGTGGAGTGAAGGAGGAAAACGAGAGGGAGTGAACAAGGGAGTGTGAAAGATAGAGGCTGGATGGACCTTCTGACAAGAGTGTTTAGTTATGAAAACAAAAGTATTGTAACAGATGGCACCCTGGAAACCTCATAACAGCGGATTGGAACGAGCCGGCGCAGCTTATCGGAGTCGACGGATGACTTAGACACACACACACTTTGGGATATATAAGATCTCCACAGGAGGGTCTGACACCAACTAGAGTTTGGAGATATTTCAACAAATATCCTTCCAGGTTTTTTGGGGTGAATTGTGTTTTACCTCTGAAATTTCTTCGAAGATCAGTTCTTAAGATGGGAAAGTAAGCCTTCAAGGACAAGGTGGAGATCAAGAACTAATCCTGGTTCTTGTAATACGTTTGAACTACAAGGACTACAAGACCAGAAATGGAAACGGCAGTGCCTTTGGGAATGTTTTACGACAACGTGTCGGTTCTAGGTGCCGCGATAAACAACGTCTACATCCAGGAGGACTTCGATGCGTTCAGCGTCACCATGGCTGTGATGTACCTGGCAGTGTGCATTGTGGGATTGGCCGGGAACTCGCTGGTTATAATCGCCATCCTAAAGCTGGACAAAATGTCTTCGGCGACCACCGTCTACATTTTCAACTTGGCTTTGGCGGATGGACTTTTCATGGTAGGACTCCCGTTTATCGCTATCCAAAACTTCCAAGACCAGTGGATCTTCGGAGATACCGTTTGCAAGCTGGTTATGGTTCTAGACGGCATTAATCAATTCACAAGCGTGTTCTGCCTGACGGTGATGAGTGTTGACCGTTACATGGCGCTGGTAGACCCGATGCGATTCGCTCGTTGGCGGACGCCACGACGGGCGAAGATCATCGCTGCATTAATGTGGTTTATCTCTCTATTTCCCGTGCTTCCAATGGCTATTAACTTTTCTGCTAACTACGGATTGTGCACCGTTGACCCTCATGTCGCATCTGACACCTGGTGGTTGACCTTTCTTAGCTACACGTTTGTATTGGGCTTTGCTTTGCCCTTCACCGTGATGATTGTGTTTTACACGGCACTGTTAGTGACTCTGAGGAACGCCAGAACGCAAATGTCTACTTCGGAGAGTCACAGGCTGGAGAAACAGGTTACTAAGATGGTGGTGGCGGTTGTTTTGGTGTTTGGCGTTTGCTGGCTGCCGTTCTACGTCGTCAACTTTTGCTCTCTGCACCGAACGGATCTGGCGCTGGACTTCACTCGTGGCTTTGAGTTTGTGGTGCTGCTGTCGTATTCGTGGAGCTGCGCCAATCCAATCCTGTACGCATGTCTGTCGGAAACTTTTCGAAGGCATTTCCACGCCCTCCTCTGTACCCATAAGAGCTCGCCGACGCACTGTGACCGAGACACCGAAGGCTACGTCCTGCGCGACACCAACGCGCAAGGCGTGTTAGCTTAGAGTTTTAAAGTCGCCCTGTGGTGAAAATCCAGCTTTAAATGTTGATTATATGTCTATGTGGTGTTTTTAATATGCTTTAAGAAAAAACATGTCTAAATTCAGAAGTCGGCACCATTGCTGAGTATTTTCTCCTTAAAGGAGCAGTTCACTTTTTAAAAAACTTTTGCTGATAATTTACTCACCCCCATGTCATCCAAGATGTCCCTGTCTTTCTTTCTTTAGTCGAAAAGAAATTAAGGTTTTTGATGAAAACATTCTAGGATTTTTCTCCATATAATGGACTTCATTGGGTACCAAACGGCCCAAGGTCCAAATGACAGTTTCAGTGCAGCTTCAAATGGCTTTAAACGACACCAGATGATGCATAAGGGTCTTATCTTGCGAAACGAGCGGTGATTTCAAAAATAAATAAAAACGTTTAAGTTTTATAAGCACAAAGGCTCGCCTTGCTCTGTTTTGTGATGCATGTTCGTGACTCTCCTGTTCGAACTCGTTCATCAAAATGAACGAATTCTTTTCGAGTCATTTCGTTCATTCAACAAACGAAATGACTCGAAAAAAGATTTGTTCATTTTGATGAACGAGTTCGAACAGGAGAGTCACGAACGTGCATCACAGAACAGAGCAAGGCGAGCATTTGTGCTTAAAAAACTTAAACTTTTTTATTTATTTTTGAAATGACCGCTCGTTTCGCAAGATAAGACCCTTATGCATCATCTGGTGTCGTTTAAAGCCATTTGAAGCTGCACTGAAACTGTCATTTGGACCCTGGACCATTTGGTACCCAATGAAGTCCATTATATGGAGAAAAATCCTAGCATGTTTTCATCAAAAACCTTAATTTCTTTTCGACTACATCTTCGATGACACGGGGGTGAGTAAATTATCAGCAAACGTTTTTTAAAAAGTGAACTACTCCTTTAAAACTGCAGTGAACCAAAGACAGTCAAAAACATGGTTTGAAATCGCTGGTGTTTCTGACGTCACAAACTACCTTGAAACCAATCAAGTAAACCTGTCATTAACTGCGAACTAGCAGGGGAGTCTCCAGAGATGCCAGGATATTTATATGTTGATATGAAAAATCGGGTAGATTTAGCAATGTAGCGCATGTATGATGTGTATTACGATGTTATGATGAACTATACCTATGCCTTTCTCCACTGACGTTCTGTTTTGTTCAAAGCGTTTCTGATGATTGTTAGAAGGCAGACTGAGATGGTTAACGGGAGGATAGTTTGTGTAACATAGCTTTCCTGTAGAACTGAGAACTGTTAAGAATGTAAAATGTGTACCTTGAAATGCAATGTAAGTCGCGTTGGATAAAAGCGTCTGCCAAATGCATAAATGTAAATGTAATCATTAGCACCATATTATTAGCTGTCTGATTACATAGTCAAGCAAAAGGCTAATCATATTATTTACCGTTATGTGTCCGACGTTGTAAAGAGCGATATTATTGTGCAGCGTTTACCTCAGCAAGTTAGCCGAGTGAATCTCTGAGTGGAGGCGGGGCTAATTAGCATATTCATAGTTCGGCGTACATATTAAATGAAGCAAGGGTGTAGAGTTGCATTCCAGCTATTTTAAGTTTTTTTTTTCACAGGAAAAAACGTTTAAATATGTAATTTTGGTGATCAAAAATGAGGTTTAGGGATAAAATTATCGACTACAGGGGGACTTTAAATATGTTGCAATAAATTCCAACATAAATCCAACATGTTTACTTTGTAAATAGACAATCCTTAATTGCTTTCTGCGCCACCTTTTTGTAGTGAAATTCAAAGTATGAGCCAGGGAGATTTGCCTTTGCTAAGAAAAATACATGAGCAGACTGAGGCATGATAAGTGAAAGCACAAAAGCAAAGTTGACGTGGTTGGTTTCCATGCAAAGGACAACATTTCCAAGTAGTAAGGATGATTTTGCAATTTCTGCCCTCCTGTAGAAGTGCTGTCCAATTGATTGGGGTTTTCTGGATGATGTCATGGTTGTCATGGCATCCAGCTTGGACCAAATATTTGAGGATTTTTGTGTGACTGTTGCTAAATGACACATGAATAAGGAATGTGTTTGTGAATTTGTTTGAAAGCAGTTGATATATTGATGCTAATAGCCAACACTGCCATGGTTTAAGTGACCATATTGCTCAAATGAATTTAATTATTAATAACACGTGGCCATACATATACATACATACACAGGGTAATGTTTTTATTATTTTTATTTTTATATATGTGTTGTTACCATTTTTGGAGATATTTGTTAAAAATATTTTTTTTGACCAAGAAACCAAAAGCAATTATTATAATTTTTTTCTTTTTTACTTTTTAATAATATATTCTGAATGTATTGTAATATATTATGAATATTATAAATCATAAGTCATTTACCCTTGTTTTATCACAACATTTTAAGCTTATGCTTTTACGCCAATATTTTACTTTATTGCATGTATATAATATTTGCATTTAATCATCCAGAACATGTTTCTTTTTATATTCCTGTCTACATGTGTAAATTATCATTGTTCATAAACATTAAAATGTGCAGATAATGACAGAGTGTGTAATTATCTTTGTTCATGTAAGGATACTGCATTATTTAAACGTTTATGAAGCAATTTTTTCAGATTAAACTTTAAAGAGAAACAAACTTGCATTCAATTCGAGCCATTTTTGCTCTGAAATGTATAACCACTTGGATTTTGCAGAGAAAAATGACTCGTTCATATACAATTTTGACTGAGGTTGGTATTAATATTAATATCTTGGCAGAGTTGAGGGCTTTGAACTGAGAAATGCGTTGAGAAAGCATCTCACAACACTTCTTTGGCTCACATCTGTTATAAACGTGTTGTTTTTGCAGCAGTTTTATAGGCAGCCAAGGTGCAATGCAAGCCTATAACATACCTTTCCTTATTCCCTGGCAAATCTAGAAGCATAAGACTTTACTCATCAAAACAAGGGTATGACCACACATACTCGCACTCATTCTTGTCCATCATCATGTGAAAAAAAACTAAACTAAAATGCATGAGACAGACTTGGTGGGAGACAGTATGCTTAGATTAGAACACTTAAAATGCTTCATTCCCATGTACAAATGTAGGAAAATATTATCCCATGACTCCATGATGAATATGTTTTCCTAACGATTGTCAAAAATGTATACCTCTGACATAAAACAGATGGAGTAAGCTTATCAAATCTTCCAAAAAAATGATTTAGATACAAAATTAGAAGGTTAGGAATTGCTCTCACGCACATTATGTACCAAAAACAATTTTAAATAACATCTCTCCGGAGGTTATGAGATCACATCCCTCATTACTCCGATAAGCATCTGTTCTGTCACACGTGTCTAAATAGAAAATTACTTATTTTTCATTATTCAGAATCAGCACATCATTGAGCAAAAATATTCTAAACGAATAATAAATATAATATATAACATAAATAAATATAAATATTATATATAAAAACATCTTGGCTGAGGAAGCTTATGCACTGTAACTCAATTTAAATGCATATTGCCATGAAAAAATCTATAATTTAATTCACAGTCCTGGTTTTTGGTTGTTCTTGTCTAGAAACCTTGCTTTAACCCTGCAATTATCCGTCACGTTGACAGTGCAACACACACATTTAAACAGCCAAACTGTCCGCCAGTTCAGCTGTCTCTTTTATATCCCTGATGACCCAGCTTTGGCTTTGTGCCGTAGAAAGCAGTCTTTATCAGTAGCTATCACTGTGCCTATAAACTGACAAAAGCTTTTAATTGGACCCTTGGGCGTCACATGTTCGGTCTAGGCCTATAATGTATAGGTTTGAAACATCAGGCACATAAGGAAGAGGTTAACTCAATTCAAGGCAGTGAGGCTGTTGGGGCTTAAAGGGCAATTCGTTTAAAGTGTTAGTTCACTCAAAAATGCGTCGTGTCAGAGGTCACTCTTCAACCAGAACTATATAGACTCACCTACGGCTGTTACCGGAAGCCAGTGATAAGTTATAAATATGGATATTTTTCTTTCAAAGCTTCACTTCTGAAGGCCTTTATTAACCCCTGGGGTCGTATTGATTACTGTTATGATGGATGGATGCACTTTTTTAGGTACATTTTCTGCCTTTATAAAGCTAGGAAGAGCCAGGATATTTTTTAATAAAACTCCGATTGTATTCGTTTCCGATTGTAAAATTGTATTGCATTCTGAAAAAAGAAACTCATACACCTATGGCTTGAGGGCGAGTAAATTATGGGATAATTTTCACTTTTGGGTGAACTATCCCTTTAAATTTTAATTACATTCAAAATGATATATAAACATTTAACTTTGAGGCCACTATGATACATGTTCTTAAAAGAATAAGAACAGATGTATTAATCTGTTTAAAAACAGAAGCATTTAAAATAAGAGCAGATGTAATGGAAACATTATACATGAATTATCACTCACTGGAGTTAGTTTCCAAAAAGTCCATTATATTTTTGATGATTCAAACAGTTCCAAGTGCCCACAATAAGTATTAAAATCGAAAAAATATTCATAGACATGTGTATATAAATGAGGGTGTCGAGTTATATTCAAGATATTTTAAGGCATGAAGAATTTTTTTCAAATAAAAAACATTTAAATGTGTCATTTTGGTGATCAAAGATGAGTTTTAAGAGATAAAAATGATTGACAGCAGCGGGACTTTAAATAATAATAATAAAATGAATAAATATTCAGCTAAATGAAGAAGCTGTCTGACTTCTGTGTGGAGATTGTTCTGTTTCACACAGTTAGATCACCGTTATTTTTGTCCAGGCCAAAAGCACATGTGTTGAAATTGGAGCCCTAATAATAAATGCGATGCGAGTGTTTCACTCTTCCACTCGACTGCGACCTGTTGGTGTTCTCCTGCTGACTTCACAAATTAACCATGGCCTTGTGGGCTCGTCTTTAAAAAAACATGTTTTACACTCTCGATATGGTTTATTACATTTGTGGAGAATTTTGTCTTGAAAATTTCCACCATGCAATATTTCACATATTCACATATTTCCACCATGCAATTTTTCACATATTTCCACACAAAACATTGGTTGAAATGGCATTTTAAACATTTGTTGGAATGAAATGACACACTCCTTTGGAATTACAGCATTTTATGTATCCTAAATACAAACGAATTCAAAATTGCTTAAAAATGATGTACAATAAAAATATGATGCACAAAAAGTGATATTTTTCACACATTTCATCTCATAATTTGTTTCAATCATGTTTGCATGATCTTCACTGACAGAACACTTATGCCAAAAAATTATGTAATTTTGTGGTCTTGAATTGTTTTTTTTTGTTATTTGTGTAAAATTCCATTTTTTGGCGCTAGCTAAAAATGATCAAATGTGTAAAAAATAAAATAAAAAAAGTATAAAAATAATTGAAAAAAAGCATTGTAAAAAGTATGTTTTACAGTAATAAAAATCAGCAACTGGACATGAAAGTGCCTGATAATAAAGAACACAGAAAATGCTTTGTTTTCTCATAACTATATGCATAATCCTCTTTATTTTTACCACACACCATCCTGACAAGAATTTTCCCCATTTCTATTACTACTTTTGTCAGCTTGAGGAGAATCCTCTGTTGCCTTTTTAGAACAGTGCATATATCCATTTCTTTAGAGCTTTATAACAAGTTTAGAAAACAAATGGGTCTATGTCAACCACTCATCAAAAATAATGGATGCTTTTTATTTTTCCATACATGTTTCAGTCAAATCATTTATCATTTTGATTTATTTAACCCTTTTTGTCAAGTTGCGTCTGTTTATTTTCATTGCCACAGTTTACCTTTCATCAAGGCTTTTCACGACTTATCAGCCATTGACCTTTAACCCCATCTATTCAGATTAACTACGTGCTGTCCAAGGTGAAGGCTCATGGAGTATTCACTTCTCTTCTTCTAGGATTGAGCATTTCAGTTCTGTTAAAGCAGAAGATAACCAGTCTCAGGAATTTTTGTTAAAAATAATGAAACAATTCATTATTTGTCAAGCAATTTAGAGTAGGCCCACATACATGCCTGCAGTTTTCGTATAGTTTATTTTTTGTCTGAGGTTAACTTAAGGTGTGTGTGTGTGTGTGTGTGTGTGTGTGTGTGTGTGTGTGTGTGTGTGTGTGTGTGTGTGTGTGTGTGTGTGTGTGTGTGTGTGTGTGTGCGTGCGTGCGTGCGTGCGTGCGTGCGTGCGTGCGTGCGTGCGTGCGTGCGTGTGCGTGCGTGTGCGTGCGTGCGTGTGTGTGTGTGTGTGTGTGTGTGTGTGTGTGTGTGTGTGTGTGTGTGTGTGTGTGTGTGTGTGTTTGTGTGTGTGTGTGTGTGTGTGGCCTGGTAAACCCTACATTATGGGGACAAAATGTCCCCATAAGGATGGCAATATCTGAAATCCTTGTTCGTGTGGGGACATTTTTTGGTCACCCTGAGGAAAACAGCTTATAAATCATACTAAGTGATGTTTTTTGAAAATGTAAAAATGCAGAAAGTTTTCTGTGATGGGTAGGTTTAGGGGTAGGGTTAGTGTAAGGGAATAGAATATACAGTTTGTACAGTATAAAAATCATTATGTCTATGGAAAGTCCCCATAAAACATGGAAACACTACATGTGTGTGTGTGTGTGTGTGTGTGTTTGTCAGACAAGTCCATATACTGACCCTTAGAACATAACATTCCATTGTTGTTGTTTGTGTTGTTCACACACTCCAGAATGTGAATTGGTCATGTGTTGATCTATGTTTGACCAGTTAGTCAAGATTAGTTTGTTTCAGCAGTTATTTGATACAGATTCAAAAGTGTGAATTCGATTTGTGCGCATGCACTTGGTTTGATTATATGTTTAACCCCTTCTCCTGCCTTCTACGGGCAATTGTCACATGACAAAGATGGCAGATTTCAGGTTGCACACTTTCACAGGATCCTACAATAGAAGAATATGACTTAAAAAGTAAACCCTATCTCCCTTTATATAATTTTTCTGTAATGCACTTGTGCACCTCGTCCTATACTATCATATTGTAATGATACATTTTTGTTCCCATGTTGTCTGGACATGACATATTGTTCAATAAAAATAAAAAATAAAAAACCTTCCACAGGGTTCTATAAGCCAGCCGAGGAACTGCCATTAAGATGAAAGAAGCTTTCTGCAAGTTGCAGAGTTTTTATAGTGTCATTTTTAAAGCTTGACTTCAATAAATTGTGCAAGTTTTAAGTTCACAACAATTTAACATCAAATTATTTTATCTCAAAGAATTGAGGTAACATTTGATTTCTCACGATATGACTAATTTAAATTCTCTGAATTAATTCCCTCATGCATTTCCATCTAATCTAATTTTAAACATCTTTTTTTTTGGGGGGGGGGTTCATAAATTATTATTTTGACCCCTGACATATTCCCGTATCCTTATCAAGACCACACAGCAAAAACAACTGAATATAGCCTTTCACGTCGTTTAGATTAATGTATCTGCGCAGGATATATCAAGGAAGCGCGCGCTCGACGGATCAGTAGCTCCATCTGCACTCACACTCGTGCGCGCGCTCCAGCAACACACACACGCGCGAGGACCTGGCTCACATCGTTCCGCTCAGACTGAAAATACCAAAGGAATTCGATTGTTGCCCCTCGAAATTTAGTTTTCATGACTTAAATGTTAAGTTTATTGAGTTCAAGTGCGTCATTCGCTACTAAACTTATGTTTTAGTGTATTTTCTACTGAAATAACGGTCATTTGTTATCTGAGGAGAACTGTCGTTGTCCTGACGCACAAACGGACACGCGCGGGTTTATCAGGAGGTGTCAAGTGCGAGTGACGGTTATTCTATTTGCTGGATATTGTGCTTGGTCGTACAGTTTTGCGGCAATATTATGGTGGCAAATTGAAACATGTGAAGCTGTTCATATTCCAGGAATGGATCTCCAAAGGTGTCCCATAACTACAGGTAACTGTACAGGCAAAAATGTAATACATCAGATAGTTTAAAATTGTCTTTTTTGCAGCATACCAATTCACGTGGCATAGCTGTCAGCGTGTTATTGACGGTTTAACATTTTTATTTGAGAAGAAGAAAGTATTTAAACATTTACATTATACATTTTAATCATTTAGCAGGTGCGTTTTTTATTCAAAGTGACTTACAAATTAGGAGAATTACAGGTAATTAGGCTACAAATTATTTGGTAAAATAGTTCGATCAGTCGTAGATGTCTGTTTTGGCTAATGTCAAAAAAATGATTTTTTCCCCACTGTCTATAATAATCCATTATAAATAGCCTAGCTATATTTTACACAATTTATTTAGACATGTCGTGTAACGTTAGCTACTTGTTGAAAATCACATAGCTTAGAGAGGCAGAGTCGGAAAGCATCATTAATTGTCTATTTAATATGGGCTGTTTAAGCGTTTGGACGTTTGGAATAGGAAACAAAGTTATATGATTTGATTTCAGTTGGGTTTCTGATATTTTTCTCATTTGAAGATGTTGTGATATTGTGTGGGATGATGGAGAACAACACGATTTGGATGGATCTCTGCAATCTAAATAGAGAACACTGCAGTAGTTCTCTTTTATATTAATTCATTCATCCGAGCCTTGGAGGAGCTGTTACAGCTAAATTAAGTTCGTGTCCTTTGTTAGATTATCTCTTATATATCAAATATTCATACTGTTTGCTCAGTGAAGATCAATTAAACCAATATTTGCTAGGGCAAAAGTCAATGAGCTGTAGAAACCAGACAGACAAGGTAAAGTCCTTGTTTATCCTAAGTTGCAGATCAGACCTGTAAGCAGTATTGATTCTCTAGCTGCATGCATGTGACCCGCTTTCCATTTTCATCTAATTTTTACTTGAATAATGCTTTTATTTAAGCTGAACTGATATAAATCCAGTCTACTCTCGCGCGATATGCTAATCAGAATTCACCTCTGTGGTGATTATACCCCATATTGCAATTATTGTTTGAGATTCGTGGTTGCTCCATCCATGTGTCTTGCTCTCTCATGTGAGTTGTGGGTTTCCTAAACTTCAGTATGCTGATGTAATCCAATTTGGGGGAGTAAACAACCTTGACCATTTACATTTGGCTGCATCATGTCTTGTCATGAAGTGACCAAGTGAAAAAACTCATAAAGATTCTAAAATATACAATACTTATGAATTCAAGTTTAGAATATAACTGAAAATGTTTGTGGTGTGCATTTGTATCTCCTCCTGAACTGTCACATTAACATTTAGTCTGAAACCATTAAAAATAAAGGGTCTTTATGGAGTTGGACATTTCCCGCCCCGGCGTTGGTTCCGGAAGAATTTTTCCCATTCATTTTCCCCATAGGGATTTTAAAAATGTTTTTAAAAAAGAGCTATAAGTCATAAACCAAGCCAATCAGCAACGAGGTGAATCAAAACATTACAAACTCTGATTTGATAAATAAATAAAAAATCAACAACAAAAAAAACATAATACAAGACTGTGAACTTAACGACTTCACTGAGGGAAAGAACTACAATCCCATGAAGCATTGCAAACAGCATAATCAAGTTAAAAACAATGGAGAAATATAAAACTTAAGTACTAATGTTTTGTTATTGCAAAATATGCATATACAAATATTTAAGTATTTTGAGAGCTAAGAGAGATCGACTTGCAGTTCTTCATGAGAGTGTGCGGGGCTAAAGAGACAATTTGGCACGTCTTTTTTTTGTGACTCACTGATTGGTGTAATTTTCTGTACAGCATCATGGATAATGTAGTTTTTTCACTAGGAATTCAGCTGTTAAATATTATTATTTAAAAAATAAACTGAAATAACACGTCCTTACGGCTTAAATAGAAGCAAATACCATGGATTAACAGCAGGGCTTAGCTCACAGCAGGGCTATCTTTAAAGGTTTAAAAGTTATCATTCAAAATCAATTTCCATATGGAGAAAAATGAATGGAGTTTTTACTTCTGAAACCCAACTGTTGGAACTCTCTTGCCATCTGGTTCCTTGAAGAACCTTTAAAAGGATTCACAGTAAGGAAAACAAAATATTTTAAGAACTGTGCACTGAAAGGTTCTTTTGGGAACCAAAAATGGTTCTTCTAGCATCTCCCCTTTTGGAAACTATTTTAAAGAGTTTAACGTGGAAATCAGGGCTACAGTCCACTATTAATACTTCCAAAAGTCTTCAGATATGTGTGAAAAATTACACTCACATGCGACATCCCTTAGATTAGATTACTTTGATTCGAGACAAATAAAGCATTATGTATATGTGAATTTATTGAAATTTGCAGATTGGTTGTTAACTCATATTTCCTTCCTTTTTTTTCTCAAATGCCCATAGGTTTCGTATTAAACTGTGGGTTCAATCTTCATAAGCCTTTTCCCGGTGAATAATAAACACTGCCAAAATGGACACATGGACGTTTATGCCCAATTCCAACCTATCCCTCCCCGACCGCTTGGTGAATAATAGCTTCTTCCCAGGGAACGAGTCTGACTTTGGCCTGGAGATTTACCCTCACAATAGCACTAACCATGGTTTTGACCAAACAAGTTCAGTCGTCATCACATTTGTGTACTTTGTAGTCTGTGCGGTGGGACTGTGTGGGAACACACTGGTCATTTATGTAATCCTGCGCTACGCCAAGATGAAGACTGTCACGAATATATACATTTTAAACCTGGCAGTGGCGGATGTCCTTTGCATGCTAAGTCTACCTTTCATTGCGATTCAGCTCTTGCTTCTCCACTGGCCCTTTGGATCCGCGATCTGCCGTGTCGTCCTAACCGCAGACTCCATGAACCAATTCACCAGCATCTTCTTTCTAACCGTCATGAGCTTCGATCGCTACCTAGCCGTGGTGCATCCGATCAAATCCACCAAATGGAGAAAGCCACGCATGGCCAAAACCATCAGTCTGGCCATGTGGAGTGTGTCTCTGTTGGTAAACCTACCAATTATGATCTACAGCGGAGTGAACTTGAAAAGAAACGAGGCTCGGACGTGTACCATGTTGTGGCCGGAGCCACAGAACACCTACTACACCGCGTTTATCTTCTACACCTTTTTCTTGGGCTTTTTCTTACCGCTGATTGTCATCTCCATGTGCTACCTGCTAATCGTCATAAAGGTGAAGTCCTCTGGCATGCGGGTCGGCTCCACCAAAAGGAAGCGTTCAGAGCGGAAAGTCACCCGTATGGTTTCTATCGTAGTGGTCGTGTTCGTGCTCTGCTGGTTACCTTTTTACGTATTCAACGTGACCTCTGTGACCGGAACCGTTCCCACAACACCTGTGCTGAAAAGCACGTTTGACTTTGTGGTGGTGTTGGGTTACGCCAACAGCTGCGCCAACCCAATCCTCTACGCCTTCTTGTCGGACAACTTCAAGAAGAGTTTCCAAAACGTCTTGTGTCTGAAAAGAGTCGGTGGCCTGGATGAGATCGACCGGAGCGATAGTCGACAGGACAGGACTCGAATGGTCAACGATGTCATGACAGAAACGCAAAACGCTGCATTGCTCAATGGAAACCTTCAGACCAGCATCTGAAAATGTTACATGAAATTTGTCCTTTGTAGAAATGCAAAGACTGGTTGTCAGAAGCTACGAGAGATTTAGTATTTAAGATCCACATTTAAGTATTAAAGTGTATCTGGATGTTTTTAGGACACCTGCATGTCTTAAAATGGTCCATTAGGGCGAGATCCTTTAGGAGAGCTTGATCTGATTGATCTCATGTATTTAAGCGATGAATGTAATTTACTGTAAATAACTCTTGTTTTGTTTGGTGTTGCTGTCTGAAGAAATTATGAAGCTGTTGTGTTTTGTTATGTTCACTTCAGTGCCAAAACTGTCTTTAAAGTTAAGAGATACAGTAGCGCCAATATTCAAGATCATGGCCCTTATTAGATAAACATTATTTCACTCTCTAAAGACTTCTGTGGAAACACAAGGCCAAATAGGACAAGCTTTTGTGATGACCAGACCACATCACTGAATATAAAAAGGTCTAGATGTACATTTCTGTGGCCTATTTATTTGTTGTTTATTTAGTGAATTATGCTTGTTATATCTTACCAAAACCTGATGGTTGCCATCTGCTTATATCTTGTTTACATTTTCAAAATCCTTCCTCATCATATTTCGCCTCTGGTTCCCAGTAGAGTTTTATTTTGGTACTGGAAATGTACACAATGTTCAGTGGAGAGGGGGAGGAGAAAGATGAGCTCTGTTGCAAAACTTAATGAGCTAATCGACATTTTCAGGCATCCAAAAGGTGTAGGCAGCAACTTTATATCAAGAAACCTCCTTTTGATAGCATTTATACGGCATCACGTGTATCCTTCATGGAAAAAGCAATCCAATTGCACGGTTAAAATGGACTACTTGATGCATATTTGTGCTATGAATTCTATAGGGACCACTTGTGAGTTGTGGCTTTAAACGCTCTCTAGGTTTTGAAACAGAGCTTTAGTAATTATTATCTGGCCTGGAGAAAGTTTTAGAACTTTTTATTAATCGCACTTTGTAAAATCTTTCCCACGCGGGTCAAAATGACCTGAAGTCCTAAAATTATACTTTTTTCTTTTCTTTTTTTTTTTTTGTTGTCCAGTAAGCTCATTTAATTTAATTTTGATAATATTTTTTCTATTTTCTAATGCATTTTTTTTTTAAATTTTTTATTTTAAATTTTATTTAGCCTACCTTTAAATTGCTAGATTTGATCAATAAATAATAAATAATTAGTACTTTAAACACATTCCTCACATTCCTTACATTTCATGCATAACCCTTTTAATTACAGCTCAAAATATCTTACAATCTTTGTGGACCTCTTGTGAAAAAAACAAATTTGACATGATATTTTCCTGACTCTTGCCACTAGGTGGCCTTATAGCTCTATATGGAGCAAATGAGCTGTTCCACTGGGTCCTAAAGTCATTTCTTTCAGTGTGCATTCAGATACACATGTAGATATGATCAAAATATTTCGAATTTTAGTTTGAATTTTGAGCATTTTTAGGTGTTTCTGTGTACTGAAGCATTCCTCTCATTCCATTCATTCCTAATGGCGTCAAATTGACCCACGAGGGAAAGATTTGTTACTTTTTGAAATTTCAACCACAAAACTCCTCGAATCATATCGGAAAATCTTTTTTTTTTTTATTATTCGTGGTTCAAGTGCGACAAAAGTGCTAGGGTCTTGGACCCCTCTGTTGAACGCTCAATTATTTTTACTTTTTGGATTAGTATGATGTAGCCAAAAACCATTGGTTGGACTCAATTAACATTCATTAGCTGGCAAATGAGATGCAAATCAATCCTTCTTTTTCCAGTTGCTCAATCACCTCAGTCAGTGAGACAGACAATGATGACAGAGAATGCAAGGAGGCCATACACTGTATTCAACTGTATTATTCATTATTCTGAGAAAAGTATTCAAACAAGTGCATCGTCCAATTCTTTTTGCCAACATGTTGAATATACCTCATTATGAAACATAAGATATTCAGCCTTTATCCATCATTGTGATGAATGCATCCCGTCACATAATGCTGAAGCATCAGCGCGGACTGTTCAATAGCAGGTTCTTTACATTTGCATCGCTCGGAGAACATGAAAAACTATTCATTATAAAACGACGCTGCAAGTGCCTTAAATAATCACTCAAAAAGACACAGAATGAGAGAAGCGTAACCATGTGCATTTATTCATTCATAGCTTTAACAATAAACCCTGAATGTTCAATCAATTCATCTACTGTTATACACTTGTAAATAAAACACTAATTTTAAATCTCTGTCGCTTAAAAAACTGTATAATGTGTAAATATTGAGCTAGCATCGACAGAACGTCTTCAGCTCTCGCCCATTTGAGGGGTTTCGAGAATATTAACATTTGCGAAGGGCTAAAACAGTTCAGACTGAACTTAGTCTGTCCGACTTTAAGGGCCGAA
This sequence comes from Siphateles boraxobius, assembly GCF_051911475.1. Taxonomy (NCBI): domain Eukaryota; kingdom Metazoa; phylum Chordata; class Actinopteri; order Cypriniformes; family Leuciscidae; genus Siphateles; species Siphateles boraxobius. The sequence continues at coordinate 27,525 of NW_027509009.1, read as the reverse complement.
ATCAAGTGACGCAAGTCGAAAGGTGAATGAGTGCATGTTTGGAGTATTTTAGGACCGAAACAAACATATTTTGAAACCTGGGGAAGTATTGATGACAGCAAAAGTGGTTATCGCAGTATTCGTCCAGTGTTCAATGTGCCTTTGACCGTCAGGCAGGCATAGGGTGTGTGTGTTAGTGTGTAGTGCTTTAGTGTTGTATCTCATGCGAAGTTGTCTATAGTTCCCAGTCTGGTGGTGTGTGGGTGCAATATAGCTTTCCCTTTATATTAATAACACATTTCAAAGATGTCATTCTTCATCCTACCGTACAGCTGTGTGAACAAGCCTTGAAAAAATGATTCATGCATCTCTCATTCTCTTCATTAGTTGCTTAGATTGAAGGTTGTGTATTGCTTTTTCTCTTGCCGTGCATGTGTGTGTCCTGGCTCATCTTAAGGATGACGCAAATAAACTCAACGTCAGGCTGTGCCTGTCATTCCCTCGCTGCAATTTGCCACAGCTCAATTTTTGCCCAGTTATTTATTTTATAGATCTAATTTATTATTCACTCGAGCGGAATAATCCTCAGGTTTAATTAAATGATCCTTCAAACACTCTTGTTGCCAGGTCATTTGTGGAGAAAGCAGGATTGTGTTTTAATTAAATTTTCCAAAGGCACTGGCATTCATTAAGTAGACAACATTTTAACGGTAACACTTTACAATAATGTCTTATTTGTTAACATTATTTAATGCATTAACACAATGAGCAATATGTTTATTAACATTGGTTAGTTAATAGAAATAGAATTTTATATTGTTTGTTTGTGTAAGTTCACAGTGCATTAACATTACTAAATGAACATTAACTATATTAATAAAGGCTGTGGAACTATTGTTCATTGTTGGTTTATGTTTATCCTTTTAGTTAACTAATGTTATTAAATGAAACCATAATGTAAAGTCTTGCCTTTTAAAAATGCTAAATAATGCACATTACCAAACCTGTGATATTATGTTAATTGTGAGGTGCAAATAAGTCATTATGATTAATTATGTAAAGTTGTATGTATGCATTTGTGTTTAAACGTGGCTGGTAATGACTTTTACTGGGAAATAACCCCTACCAGTGTACAAAAATATTACAGAGAAATCTTATGCTTAATCTAGGGGATTCTGAGTCAAATTTACCCTTTAACACAGCTGAATAAATACTGTATTTACACATGAGTAAATCCTGATGTATAAAGATGACAAAACATCTTTTTTTTGCAATACTTTTTCTTTTTGTAAAATGTCTCCCTCTGTTGTCCAGTTTGGGGTTTGATAAAAATGCTGGACTTGCGTTAGCTTTATATCTTTTGGCTTGTTTATGGATTAAGCATCATGTTCATGACCTGTAATTATTAACAATTGTAGAGAAACGTGTGATCAAGTATCCGCCAACCTTTTTCAGTGTTGTTATTGACAAAAATGAAGTGCATTACATTAATATTCCAAACAAATAAAGACTAATGTGTGAATAATGCTCAATTTGACTTGTGTATGTGCAATAGTATGATAGTACTACAAAAATATTTACTATAATATATATTTATTTGATAAAAAATACAGCAAAAACAGTAATACAGTAACTGTGAAATATTATTACAATTTAAAATAACTGTTTTCTATGTGAATATATAGTAAAGTGTAATTTATTCCTGTTATCAATCAGCATCATTACTCCAGTCTTCAGTGTCACATGATCCTTCAGAAATCAGTATAATATGATGATTTGCTGCTCAATTATTATTGGTGTCCAATTATTAATCATGTTATTATCAGTGTTGAAAATAGTTACACAGCTTCATATTTTGGTGAAACAGTTATACATTTTCTTTGATGACTAGAAAGTTCAAAAGAACAGCATTTATTCGAAATAGAATCTTTTGTAACATTATAAATGTCTTTACTGTCACTTTTGATCAGTTTAATGCATCTTTTCTGAATGAAAGATTGTAAGATTTTTTTTTTTACTAACTCCAAACCTTTGAATGGTACTAAATATGATTATTTATACAGATAAAAGTCCTGTAAAATATGATCAACAATGAATCCATTCAACATCAGATGAACCGCACTATGCCTGTAATGAAAACTTGATTGTATATGTTTAGCTTCCTCATGCATTTCTCATTGTCTGACACACAATGAAACCAAAGCGTTTATCATCTAAACTAAGGCTTTGACTGTATTTTGAGTCAACAGGTGTGTGTATTGAGCGAGCTCTTCCTGTCCCGATCCACCATCTGTGTGTGTGGTTTGGCTTCACTGAACCCCAGTCACACACTGCAATGTCATGCTCGCTCAGACCTTATAATAGTTCTTCTGCTAGTTTCTGTATAGGTTGTCTAAGAAACACGCTTGTCTACATGAAGTCTATTTAAAAGAGCTGCAGGTGCAAGGATGTGCTCAAATGAGTGTGTGATCAGTTTCGGCTTGAACACAACAGCACAGAGGTGTCAAGACCTGAGAACGTAAAAGTACAGATCCCTTACAGCGAAAATTACAAGTTACAAGTCACCAATTCCAATCCCACTTGAGTAAAAGTCTTTTTTACTGTAAAAAAACAGTATTTTACTCATACTGGATGTAGGCTCAGAGATGCACTAGTCCTCGACACCTAAGAGACATGCCAGTGAAAATAAGATTGAGAAACCATGTTTATTTTCTAAAATGAAACATAAAACTGAACACCTAAATATTGCAATAAATAAAGGTCTTAAACGTCTAGAAACTCTCAAGTCTCAGTTCAGCTCAAAGAGGTCATAAGTAAACCAATGTCCTTTAAAAAGGTAACATCAATATAGTGGATAACTAAAATAAAGTGAAGTAAAGTGTACTTGCACTGTGAGCTGGTTTGGGCCTCATCATGTCCTCATCTCCGAAATCAAACACCTGTGATTCAGAAACCTGCGAATGCACTCGCATTCACGTAAAGTAGCCTTGTAGACCAGTTTGTGTGAGTAACGGCAAAACACACTAGATATCGTTCCTTCAATGTGATAACGCTTCTTTATAGCAGAAACTGCAGCAGAACAACTTAGTGCCGTGCAGAATGTAATGTCTAATTGCACTCTTCACAAATGTATTGGAGTAAAAAGTACATTCGCTTGTTCAAAAATGTAGTCAAGTAGAGAGTAAAAGTTGCTTTTTTGATATTTGATACTCAGTAAAACTACAGTCGCCAAAAAGTTCCTTAAGTAACTAATTACATTTACTCCAAAACTTTACAGCGCTGCAGCAGCACGAGTCATTTTATTGTGGATTTAGGAAATAAAACAATGTGGGGGATCTCTCTGCAAACATCAGTGGCGCATAATGAGTTGAAAGATACTATTCGATATGACTAGAGATATTCATCTTTTGAGACAAAACTTGAGCGATGTCCCCTCCGGAGGATTATGCATCTTTATTGTAAATCTGAGTCATCTGCGCTCGGTTGTATGAACAACGTCTCTCCCTCTGAGCTCCTCTAGTCATTTAGTTCATGCTACAGCAAGAGAGCATTCAGTTGGAAGATCATTTGTTTGAATGAGTCTTTAAAATTGTTTCACAAAAAACAAGCCACTATGTATGACTCATTGTAATTACCCAGCCAAAATGGGTATGAAATGGACTGAAAAACTGGGCCCTGTATAGGATTGTCCGCGGACTGTCTGAAAAGAGTGTAATATATAATATATTGACAGCAGTCCAATAGTCACTAAATTTATAGTTTTTTTTAGTGACTAAAAGGGTCTGAAAAGTCACTGATCTAGTTATCGACACTGTCTACAAGCTTGTTTGGGCCAAACTGCAATAAAAAATGGTAATATTGAAGTTAAATCTTATTTAATATTGCTGAATCATCCTACATTCATTTATACCAACAGAACTAAATATTATGAGTAACAGTGTTTTTACAATTGCTAACATCCTGTTGCCAATTTGTAGTCACATTTTCAAAACTCTAAACACAATTAGCACAACATCTGTCTTTGTGAACTTACCATTAACACAATTCATGTTGTATTCACATAATATGCAGTCGGTTAACACATTTATAAAATTCTCAAATTTTCTTTTCACGCAAGCTTCAATATTAAAATCATGCACAGTTAAAGCAGCCAGAGAAAAGCACAAGTTAAATCTCAAGGGTCATGACCCCAACTAAAACTAAAAGTGTTTTTTCGGTTTATTTAAATTAGCATATTTTACTTTAATTTTATGGTTTTTGTTTGGCAACCGTACCTGCCAGTCATTTGACAATTTTTTTACGATTTTTTTTACAATGAAGGTATATGATCGTGATTATTCAGGAAATACCTGTAAAATAACAGTGTTTTTCAGTTTATTTAATTTAGGATGTTTTACAGTTGTTTGGGGAGCTGACATTCATTTGACCATTTTATCATTTAACTGTTTTGTTACTGTTAAATTACAGATTATATTTGTAATTTTACATACATTTTTATGTAATTTAAGAAAACAGAAAAAATACTGTATGAAAAATACAATCAATTTTCTGTAAAAAAAATGTGAATTACTGTAATTTGTCATTAATGTCACAATACCTAAAATAACAGCTGCATTTTTATTTTACAGATATTATGTGTAATTTTACAGTGTTTTGAGTACAATTTAAAATGAAAGAAAATGATCGTCAAAAAATCACAGTTATTTTCTGTAAAATTAGGATTTTTTTTTTTTACAGTGGTCTTATTTACAAATGCTTAAACACAGCATGACAGAAATGAAGAGTCAATGTTTCAAACCCTAAATATAGTATAAAGCCTTTACTTCTGTAACAACACCAAAAGTACTGATATATTAAACATATTGAAACAACTTTAAGCATTTTTAGGTAACATATTACTGAAATATTGATAGCTGAATCCAATCTCAGTCAGACGCATGATGTTGAAGATCTTTCCATTACTTGGACATACACAGTAAAAATGGGACTCTTTGAAATGTGTTTGTTGAATGTGGATGCGGAAGAACACAGAGAAGCAGAGCGAGA
>NW_027509009.1:0-17500 GCF_051911475.1 Siphateles boraxobius | reverse complement strand
CCACATGACAATATTGTTCACTCAAGCCAGTACAGCTTCAGCTCAGTTACACAATTACCCAAGTGGAAACACAGAGTCGAAACTGATCACACACCAATCAGAGCCTTCAATAGATAGATAAAAGGGCCAGAGTTATTTCATTCAGTTTTGGATCAATGGATCCAGAAAGACATGAAGGAAGAGGTTGAGGACACATGAGTGGAGGAGGAGGAGGAGTAGATGGAAGTGGAGGAAGAGGAGGAGTAGATGGGAGTGGAGGAAGAGAAGGAGGAGTAGATGGAAGTGGAGGAAGAGGAGGAGTAGATGGGAGTGGAGGAGGAGGAGTAGATGGGAGTGGAGGAAGAGGAGGAGGAGGAGTAGATAGGAGTGAAGGAGGGGAAAGAGGAGGTGGAGTAGATGGGAGTTGGAGGAGGGGAAAGAGGAGGAGGAGTAGATGGGAGTGGAGGAAGAGGAGGAGTAGATGGGAGTGGAGGAAGAGGAGGAGGAGGAGTAGATGGGAGTGGAGGAAGAGGAGAAGGAGGAGTAGATGGGAGTGGAGGAAGAGGAGGAGTAGATGGGAGTGGAGGAGGAGAAAGAGGAGGAGGAGTAGATGGGAATGGAGGGAGAGGAGGAGTAGATGGGAGTGGAGGAAGAGGAGGAGGAGTAGATGGGAGTGGAGGAAGAGGAGGAGGAGGAGGAGTAGTAGATGGGAGTGGAGGAAGAGGAGGAGGAGTAGATGGGAGTGGAGGAAGAGGAGGAGTAGTAGATGGGAGTGGATGAAGAGGAGGAGTAGATGGGAGTGGAGGAAGAGGAGGAGCAGATGGGAGTGGAGGAAGAGACGGAGGAGGAGTAGATGGGAGTGGAGGAAGAGGAGGAGTAGATGGGAGTGGAGGAGGGGAAAGAGGAGGAGTAGTAGATGGGAGTGGAGGAAGAGGAAGAAGAGGAGTAGATGGGAGTGGAGGAAGAGAAGGAGGAGGAGGAGTAGATGGGAGGGGAGGAAGAGGAGGAGGAGTAGATGGGAGTGGAGAAAGAGGAAGAGTAGATGGGAGAGGAGGAAGAGGAGGAGGAAGAGTAGATGGGAGTGGAGGAAGAGGAGGAAGAGGAGTAGATGGGAGTGGAGGAAGAGGAAGAGGAGGAGTAGATGGGAGTGGAGGAAGAGGAGGAGGAGTAGATGGGAGTGGAGGAAGAGGAGGAGGAGTAGATGGGAGTGGAGGAAGAGGAAGAGTAGATGGGAGAGGAGGAAGAGGAGGAGGAAGAGTAGATGGGAGTGGAGGAAGAGGAGGAGGAGGAGTAGATGGGAGTGGAGGAAGAGGAAGAGGAGGAGGAGTAGATGGGAGTGGAGGAAGAGGAGGAGTAGATGGGAGTGGAGGAAGAGGAAGAGTAGATGGGAGAGGAGGAAGAGGAGGAGGAAGAGTAGATGGGAGTGGAGGAAGAGGAGGAGGAGGAGTAGATGGGAGTGGAGGAAGAGGAGGAGTAGATGGGAGTGGAGGAAGAGGAGGAGGAGTAGATGGGAGTGGAGGAAGAGGAGGAGAAGTAGATGGGAGTGGAGGGAGTGGAGGAAGAGGAGGAGGAGTAGATGGGAGTGGAGGAAGAGGAGGAGGAGGAGTAAATGGGAGTGGAGTAGATGGGAGTGGAGGAAGAGGAGGAGGAGGAGTAGATGGGAGTGGAGGGAGTGGAGGAAGAGGAGGAGGAGTAGATGGGAGTGGAGGAAGAGGAGGAGGAGAAGTAGATGGGAGTGGAGGAAGAGGAGGAGGAGGAGTAGATGGGAGTGGAGGAGGAGGAGTAGATGGGAGTGGAGGAAGGGAAAGAGGAGGAGTAGATGGGAGTGGAGGAAGAGGAGGAGTAGATGGGAGTGGAGGAAGAGGAGGAGGAGGAGGAGGAGTAGATGGGAATGGAGGAAGAGGAGGAGGAGGAGTAGATGGGAGTGGAGGAAGAGGAGGAGGAGAAGTAGATGGGACTGGAGGAAGGGAAAGAGGAGGAGTAGATGGGAGTGGAGGAAGAGGAGGAGTAGATGGGAGTGGAGGAAGAGGAGGAGGAGGAGGAGGAGTAGATGGGAGTGGAGGAAGAGGAGGAGGAGTAGATGGGAGTGGAGGAAGAGGAGGAGGAGGAGTAGATGGGACTGGAGGAAGAGGAGGAGAAGTAGATGGGAGTGGAGGAAGAGGAGGAGGAGGAGTAGATGGGAGTGGAGGAAGAGGAGGAGGAGGAGTTGATGGGAGTGGAGGAAGGGAAAGAGGAGGAGTAGATGGGAGTGGAGGAAGAGGAGAAGGAGGAGGAGTAGATGGGAGTGGAGGAACAGGAGGAGGAGGAGTAGATGGGAGTGGAGGAAGAGGAGGAGGAGGAGTAGATGGGAGTGGAGGAAGAGGAGGAGGAGGAGTAGATGGGAGTGGAGGAGGGGAAAGAGGAGGAGGAGTAGATGGGAGTGAATTGCAAAATTAGTTTACTTTGTTACAATATACTTTTTTTGCATGCTTTGGATTCAGTGTTCTCCATTTTGTTATGTAGTGTCTAACGAATGATCTTATAATATTGACTCATGTGTGTATGATCTGAAAGCATCGTTTGATTTTGAGCACAGATAAAATGGTTTTGAGGCAATTGTTTGATTTTGCCAGAAGAGTCGGAGCTTCTGTGAATCAGTAGCCAAGTTTCCATCCACACCTTTTTATCCGAATTAAGTGATATCGAATGAAAAATGCCTTATGGAAACAGTAAAATAGGATTAAATTTCATGAATATCGACTCAAATGAAATACGTTCGGTCTCATCGGATTTTATCTTGATCGATATACGGCAAATGCGATAAAAGCTGATGGAAACGTTATTTGCCGAATAAATAATGAATTGCGATTAAGTTTTAGGCCCTTTTATGGTTGCAACACGCCACAAAACATAGAAGAAGACGAGTTCATTTCCGGCCAGTATTCCCGCTCTGTTTGCGCACACATGGCGGATGTCAACAAAGACAGATGTAAGTGGACAAAGCAAAAAATGCTTCAACCAAAGGGTTTCCGTGAAGTGTCTCTGAACCACGATCTCCCAGAACTGATGGAGCGCTGTCGTTCCCACACCACAGGCTGCCTCCGTTGTCGTCGGGCATTTACGTGCATCTGCATCATCATAGCAATGTGTTTATAGAGTCGTTGTTTTCTTATGTTAGGTTTGCTTGTTATTACGTGGCTTGGTTGAATTCTAATGTAGAATGCGGTGTGTTATTTCTTGTTAACAGACTGCGGAGCTGCTAAGTATAACACACCGTTGCCATGGACGCAGTTCAGAGACGGAACAGACTATTTTCTTTAGCAGAAGCACTACTCGTTTTAAATCAATAAACTCCTTTTTAAGTTAATATTTTGTGTCAAATTATTGATTTATTTGGTAGGTAGCCATGTAATAAGCAGGATAATGTATAGCGAGGCGGTTGTTAGCGAATAAAACCCCTTCAGGCTAACAACCGCCTGGCATATACATTTTCCCTTACATATGTCGCTATCAGCTGGCACATAAGCACTATTAGGCTCCGTTTTGTCTAGCACAACTTTGTTCGCAAAAGTTTGCTTGAATGTTGTTCGATTCAGTGCGAAAATGAATGGAAACACCTTAAAATGTCTCAAATCAATTCGATATACCAATTTGATCGCAAAACAGCATGTGACGACATTACGTACAGGTTTTTATTCGCTTTAAAGCCGTTGGATGGAAACACACTTTCACCAGCTTTATTCGCATGATTTTTTTTTACCGAACTTCAGATAATTCGGTTGAAAAGAGGACGGAAACATGGCTAGTGTTGAGAAAGTTCACTTTTTACATGAACTAGTTCAAAGTTCAGTTCACAAATTTTAAAATGAACTAGTTCAGTTCATAGTTCATAATTTTGAACTAAGTTCACGGTTCCAAAAAATGAACTAGTTAATAGTTCTTTTTTTCCATATGTTGCTGCGAGCTATTTTTTTTTTTTAATTACTGCCACAACCCATATACAACCACAGACAGCGGTTATTTTATCGGCGGGCAAAGTTTGCACAGAAATGTAAGATTTTTCCCATCCTCACCGACCTTGTCTTAAAACTGATCATACGATACGATGCCTCCTTGCTGCTTTGTCGACTGCATGCTGCTTTTTGTTTTGATGACGCATGCGGCGGCCGCGGTACGACACTGGTGGCTTGTGTTCCCAGATTGGGTGTTTTTTCGCTACATATTAAGGCCTGTTTACGTGTGTTTTATCCGGCTTTTCGCCTGGAAAGCTCTATAGAAATCTGGCACCCTATTGAAGGAAGTTACAGTTTTTGCCCGTTGCTTGAAAACTATAGACCCATGCTTAGACTAAAGTAACACAACTTGAAGCTTTTGTTACCATACCTCAAACACATGTACCCATACCTTAAACAAAAGCGCTGCTTTGCACTCTAGTTGCAATTCTGCAACACACTTACTCCTTTATGCAACACACTTGGTCCTGCATACTACACTCTATTGCATACATAAGACACTTCGTTCAAAAATTAAATCTCAGGGTGCCATTTGGAAAACACATCTTTCCAAAATACAAAACACATCGGGTAATTGCAACCACTCAAATATACACCTGAAGGCACTTACTTTCAAAACTGAACACCAATCAGCCAGCTACCGAAAGCCCCCAGTTTAGCCATTCCAAGAACTTTGCAAGCATGGATGGAGGGATAGCAAGAGGCAGAGGCAGAGGAGGAGGAGGAGGAGGAAGAAGAAGAAGAAGAAGAAGAAGAATAAGAAGAAGGAGGAGGAGGAGGAGGAAGAAGAAGAAGAAGAGGAGGAGGAGGAGGAGGAGGAGGAAGAAGAGGAGGAGGAGGAGGAGGAAGAAGAGGAGGAGGAGGAGGAGGAGGAGGAGGAGGAAGAAGAGGAGGAGGAGGAGGAGGAGGAAGAAGAGGAGGAAGAAGAGGAGGAGGAGGAGGAGGAGGAGGAAGAAGAGGAAGAAGAGGAGGAGGAGGAGGAGGAGGAGGAAGAAGAGGAGGAGGAGGAGGAAGAAGAGGAAGAAGAGGAGGAGGAGGAGGAGGAGGAAGAGGAGGAGGAGGAGGAAGAAGAGGAGGATTAGGAGGAGGAGGAGGAGGAAGAAGAGGAGGAAGAAGAGGAGGAAGAAGAGGAGGAGGAGGAGGAGGAGGAGGAGGAAGAAGAGGAGGAGGAGGAGGAGGAGGAGGAAGAGGAGGAAGAAGAGGAGGAGGAGGAGGAGGAGGAGGAGGAGGAAGAAGAGGAAGAAGAGGAGGAAGAAGAGGAAGAAGAGGAGGAGGAGGAGGAGGAAGAGGAGGAGGAGGAGGAAGAAGAGGAAGAAGAGGAGGATTAGGAGGAGGAGGAGGAGGAGGAAGAAGAGGAGGAGGAGGAGGAGGAGTAGGAGGAGGAAGTCGAAGAGGCCATGCACGGACCCCATTTCTGAGCAACTTTGGTGGGTCATGTCATCAACCATGACCTGACTATGAGGGAAGCTGGGCAGAGAGTCATCTGTCAGACAGGCCAGTGTTCAACAACATAAACCATGTGAGCATCACCACCATCAGACACATCTTGGGAAAATGAAGCTTCTCTACAGGGTCCCATTTGAGAGGAACAGTGTCAGGGTAAAAGGACTTCGAGCTGAATATGTACAGGTAAGTGTAACTGTCCTTTACATTTACAATACAGTATTGGTGAAATCCAGTAACAGCTGAATATGTACCATATCAGTACCACATGGATCCATTCGGAGAGCTACACAGGTACCTGTGTGATGGGGTGAGGGTTCTGTATGTGTAGCACTGTAGTGCAGTAATATGTTGTTGTTTTTTGAGAATCTTGGTCATGGATGGAGCAGCACAGCCTCATGAATTCATTTTCATTGATGAAGCTGTATTCGACCTGAGCAAAATAAGACGACAGGGTCGTAATGTAATTGGCCAAAGGGCAATTGTGGACGTCCCGCGGCAGCGCGGGGCAAATATCACATTGTGTGCCGCCATAAGGCTTCAAGGGCTTCTGCATTATCATGCAAAACTAGGTCCATACAATAGCCAACATATACACACAATTCTACATGCTCTCTATAATATAGTTGTACAGAACAGACCAGATCAGCCCAGGTTTGTGGTGGTATGGGATAATGTCAGTTTCCATCAGACTGCTCTGGTCCAGGCCTGGTTCACCAACCACAATCAATTTGAAGTGGTATACTTGCCCCCTTACTCTCCATTTTTAAACCCTATAAAGGAATTATTTTCAGCTTAAAGATGGCATGTATATGACCGCCAACCACATGCCCGCATGCCTCTTCTGCAGGCAATGGAACAGGCCTGCGACGACATTCAGGTGACAGCAATCCATGGATGGTTTCGACATGCAAGGGGATATTTTCCCCGTCGTCTAGCGGGAGAAGACATTGCTTGCGATGTCGATGAGGTCCTGTGGCCAGACCCCAACAGACGGCGGGATCCATGAGCCCACGTATGAACAATTGCCATGATTTTCTGTATTCACAGTATAGTGTTTTTTCCATTATCATAATTTTTTTTGCTTTATCTGAATTCATGTTACTGCAATGTACAGTGCTGCAATTTACAATATTGAGTAGGCCTATTTGCTTTTTTGGTTGTTTGGTCAGTGCTTCCTGAAAATATGCCTTCTGAATAAACAGTGAAAATCAAAGACTGCAGTGTTTTATATAAAGTAGACTAGTGTGATCCCCCTGATCTGAAAGTGTATGCATATGATGCAAGTATGTGTCATTTTGTCATCAGAGTTACATTTTGACAAAGGAATGTTAGGTTTTGATAGCAGAGTTTAGGTATTGATATTAGAGTTTCAATTTGACACAGATGTGTATGGTATATTTCCCAGTGTGGTGTCATGTTTACTTGTGTGTAGAGTTTTGGCACAATGAGCGAAGTTTTGCAAAATGTGTTCAAGCAACGGACAAAAACTGTAAACTGAGAGAGCGTGAGTTCACAGACATCAGAATGAAAGCGTTCACAATAACGTTCATCAGGCAGTAATACAGTATGTTCAGTTCACGTTCGCCCAAAATATGAACAACTCGGTTTACTCTAGGTAGATGTCTAAAATAGGAAGCATCAACATGTGTAAAACTACTAAAACCTAAAACGTATTAATTTATTTTGAGATCTCTGTAATTTATCCAGCCATAGATGAGACAAATCAGACATCCAAGAAATGCATGCCTACTCCAAATGACATAGCACTAAACATGATGCAAGTATTTTTTAATTTGTACCACTTAAATCATTGTCTAAAACACATCCAAGATAATTAACAGTGGTTCTATTTGATATTACACAATCATTAATTTTTAATCATTAATCATAAATTAGGAGATTTATTCAGTTTACTTTTCGTCCCAAATAATATGGATTCAGTTTTACCAATAAAAGTTTATTATCCGAGACAGTCTCTTACCCTACAAAGCTCCTCACCAAATATCACTTGTATTTTGAGAAAATCCTTGTCTGAAACCAGTAGATCAGAGTCATCGGCATTTAAAAACAAATTACAGTCACAAACAGCTTGCATGTCATTTATGTATAAGAGAAATAAAAGGTTTGGGGAGAGGAGGAACACATGAGAAGCTACGAAAGGTTATTTCTGCTATGGAATAGAAAATAAAAAAGGTAATTGGCACTTTATATCTCACATTCTTAGAAAATAAAAAAAAGTCTGATAAAAAGTCATAATTACCTTTTATACTTTTTCATTCTATAGGGATCTCCCAGTCACGTGACCCCTAGCCGCGTGTCAGCCATTTTGACGGAATACATCCGTCAGCTACTCAGTGGCAATGGATCTATTATTAGGGGTGGCCAACCCCTAATAATAGATCCAATTGCCGTGGGTAATATATATTATTATTATATTATACTAATAATATAATTACATAAAAACGTTTTGACATTGGGCTACAGTGTGTTAGGAACATGCATTTACCAGTAACGTTACTGACTCTGAAGCTAACTGAGCAGTTCCACGGCTGTCTTCTCTACTCTTTACTACTACTTTAATACTGTTTCTAGCTAATGTTGGTAGGGTTTTTTTTTCACAGCTACAAAAAAAACGTAGAAAAATTTAGTCAACCCATACACCGTAAGAACCGTGTAAAAAATGATATATATATATCGTAAAATTGGGAGCTTGATGTGTCTGCCTAAGACAAGCTCATGTTATGCTGAATGGTAGTGCACACAAACATTGCGGATTTCTATGGCAACAGTGGATTTATAACATTTGATCCCGAACTCCGAGAAATAATTCATTAGCCTTCGAGGGGAAAACTTCCCTGATCCAAAATGAAGACTGCAAAGCTGTGTTGAGTTGGAAGCCAAACAGTAACACCGCCATCAGCGTTTTCCCTGTTTATTGCCGCCAACCACTTGTTTCTCCGTTTTGTTTCTGTTGGGATTCGGTATAAAGATATTCCTTTTGTATGATCACGTATCTGATCGCATCCAACTGCACAGCATCGCTCGGGCATGATAGAAATATTTCGCGACGAGCTGTATTATCACCGGTGGTATAGCATTTTCTATTCCGTCAAGATGGCTGCTCCAAATGGCGTGACGTGACGCGGGACGTCCCTATAGCAGAAAAAAGCTTCTATAGTAACCAAAGGCCACCCATGCTGGATGTGTTGTTGATCAATGGCAGCAATTTTATGTTTTCATTTCAGTAAAAGCTTCAAGTAAAGCTTTTATTACAGTGATTCCAGTATCTCTGTTTAATATACGCAGAATATACGGCCTGCGATGAGAACTAACACCATCAACACCCCCAGATAGAGATTAAAAATGAAATTCCTCATAGGGGTCCATGTGACCCGCGGCTGTCCTGAGCAATTCTGTTACTTTCTATTTTATTCTACTGTACATTCTATAAAGTAATTCCTTCACATTTAGATAGTATATGTTGTCCAGAATGCACACATCCAAAAATGTAGAATGGCTTACAGTATGAAACTGAATTACAAAAAACAACAACAATTGATTTAGCATTGTGTGCAGGTAAAACTGAAACATGACAAGTAATGCAGTTTTCATAATGCCATAATTCATAATGACTATACACTCTCAGAAAAAAAGGTACAAAAGCTGTCACTGTGGCTGTATACCTTTTCAAAAGGTACACCTTTGTACCTAAAGAGTGCATATTAGTCCCTCAAAGCTACATATTGGTACTAAAAGTATACATATTAGTACCTAAATTGTACATATTAGAAGCCTTTTGAAGGGTACAGTCCTTGTGTTAGCTTTTGTACCTTTTTTTCTGAGAGTTTATGTTCATGTTGGATAGAAAACTAGTGCTAGTGTTTTTTTGACAGAATGATTGATTTTGAATTAGGTTTGCTGTGTTTTGATGGAGTTAGTATATGTAGAAAAAAGTTTTTTTTAGCGTTTATGAAATTTAGAGTATTTATTTAACAAAATGTAGTTTTGGCCAGAAAATTAACTATTTAGCTAATGTAGGTGTGTTGCTGTGAAAAGAGGTCAGAAAAAGTATTGGTAAATGCTTTTTAGCATTGAAAAAAAAAACTGTAAATAATGTAGAAATAGCTCTTTAACTCTTTCATAATGGCTTACTAACTAACAGTGCTGCCAACTATTTCTGCGTTCACGCCATGTCATAACTATCGTAAATAAAGCTGTGAATGCTTCTGAATCGCTCTTGCGGTTTGATGTCATACACCGATCGGTCTGCCAAACACACCTTAAAGTCCCACTGAAGTGCCTTGAAACGCACAGCGTTATTCAATGTGTTGATGTCATTTCCACTGAAAAAGGAAGAGAGGGCTGGGCATATAAAACAGCTCCTTCCCTTTTTAAATTAGCCAATAGCGTTTTGTTTATATCACAGCTCAGAGCTGTTGATCTCGGTAAAGCCGCAGTTTACTCCTAGTCTCCTAAACTCTTTTCCCGCCATTTTCCGTCATTTATGTTTTCACTGTTATACGGTAGGGGACGCTGTTAAGCATCTTCTAAAATAGGCCACAAAAAAAATAATCGAAGAAGGGCTGTGTCTGAAATCGCCCCCTATAGCCTTAAACGGCACTATTTGAGGGGGCAGTCATTTTTAGTGGTGTCTAAAACCATAGTGGATGTTATCGAGTGCACTCATTCAATCCCATAATGCTCTGCAATAACGATTGTACAACCAATGTGCGCTCGACGGCTAGAGAATACCCATAATG
Organism: Siphateles boraxobius; assembly: GCF_051911475.1. Lineage (NCBI taxonomy): Eukaryota > Metazoa > Chordata > Actinopteri > Cypriniformes > Leuciscidae > Siphateles > Siphateles boraxobius. Next base: position 7,323 of record NW_027509009.1, on the reverse strand, counting down.
CACTGTGAGGGTCATGCCAAATGAATTCCCACGTCTCGCCAGAAGATGGCGCTCAGCTGAATCATTCAACCATCCATTTACAAACCACTGGTCCAATGTGGGTACAGCGTAATATCATACAGCATGACTGACTGGCAACTTTAAAAAAAACACAGGCAGCGAAAGAGTTACAGTTTTTTACAATCGCTATGACAAATTTTTCAATACTTTTAACAAATTTCCTACACTCTTAACACAGTTAGCACTACATCGATCTGTGTAAGCTATATTATTAACACTTTTCTTGTTGCTTTAACACAAAATGCATACAATTAACACAAATTTAAAATGCTTGAACTTCTTGTCATGATTCTGCCATCATGTCTTTTGATTTCTCTGGTCTAGTGGCAGAATCAAGACAGACCCATGTTTTCTGTACAAGCACATGGCCTTTTGCTTGGGCCATGTGCTTGTGTTGTCTCGTCACGTAACCCCGCCCCCTTGTTATCCTCGTCTTGTCATTATTGTCTAGTCAGTTTCACCTGTCCTTGTCATTAGTGTTCCCTATATAATCCCCTTGTGTTTGCTGTCCTGTGTTGGTTCATTGTTTGACTTTGTCATATGTTGTGTGAGTCATTGCTAACTTACCTGTGAGTACCGTTTGAGAGTTTTGTCTAGTGTATTCCTGATCCTGATCCTGATCCTGTTTCTGTTATTGGTTTATAGTCTAGTTTGTCAAGTGTTAGTCTAGTTTAGTCTTCCCCCGTCAGTGTTGTCCTTGTTTTACCCCCTCGTGGGTTTTGTTTTCCCTGTTTTCTGTCTACAATAAACGTTCTGTGATTGGATACTGTCTGCGCCTGGGTTCATCTGTCAGCCACATTACAGAATGAACTGACCACAATAGAACCCAGCAGACAGTATGCCTGACGATCATCCTGACGGTCTTGTACATTGGTGGCAGGAGGCGATTTCCGATTCCAGGAATAGAAAGCTTCTGTTTCCTTCCCAGGGTGAGCGGACCTTGAGACAGTACGCCTGGGTCGCGGAGGAGAGGCAGTTCTTCTTGCCTGAGTCTCTAGTAAATCGCTGCCTCATCGCGGGCCTAAACGTTCTGCCTTCTCTGGCTGAACGGGAGAGTCTGGTTCGCCGCCCGTTCCCGGATATGGTGGCCTGCTTGTCAAGGAAGGATTCGCAGTGCTCCCACCATGTCGTCATCACCCGGCACGCATCCTGTCATCCCGGAGGGTCGTATGATTGGCGTTGTGACGCTGGGAGACCAGAGTCACCTTGTTTCGTCTCCAGAGGCATCTTCCACACCCGCTGACCTCTGCGGTAAACGGGGGAGATGGGTTTCTTGGGATTCCCCCTCGGAGTCATCGTCATCTGAGCTGACACAACCAGAATTGGTCTTTACTATTCCTGTTTCGTCCCCCATTGAGCCCGGCCAGCCGATCGCGAGCCCCGCTGTAACCATTGCCCCGCGGCCAAAGAGAAAGAGAAGGAAGGGAACTTCCTGTTTTCCATCGCCATCTCCTGACTCAGCAGCCGCGAGTGCGGTTCCTGAGGTTGCACAGTAAGCGCTGTCCCAGAGTCTGCAGCTGAAAGCGCTGCTACTGTAAGCGCTGCTCCTGAATCTGCAGCCGCGACAACCGTCCCGGAGCCCGCTCCAGCAAGCGCCGTTCCTGAGTCAGCAGCTGGTTGCCCGGTTACAGAATCTGCCTCTGTGAGAGCTGCGGCTGATGAAGCTGCAGAAGCAGTCCTGCAAGCGGTGTCTCATCGTAAGAGGATGCCTATCGTTGTTGCTGCCGAGACTCTAGCAGATTACCTTGCCAAGCTTGTCAAGATCCTCAATGTTCCCGTCATGTCTTGTCCCGAGCCCACTGTGTCTGTGAGCGCTGCACCCAAGCCTGCCTCTGGGAGCGTTGCACCCAAGCCTGCCACGGAGATCGCTGCACCCAGTCCTGCCCCTTCGCCTGCTATGTCCCCCGTCAGGGGTCCCGTTTTTTCATCCTCTGTGTCCTCCGTGTCTGAATCTGTTGCTGCTACCACTGAACCAGTATCCCAGTCTGTTTTCCCGGTCGCCCGTCTCCACTAATTCCCGGACTGTTTCCCCGTTCGTCCCTGTCTCAACCAGCCCCCGGACTGTTTCCCCCAAGACCTCTCCTCGTGTGTCTCCGCCTAAGCCTGCCCAGAGTGCTCGTCCTCAGCCCTCATCCCGTGGACCCAAGACCCCCAGTCTTCCCATCTTCCATGGACCTCCCCCCATGAACTCTGTGTTTCCTCTGCCTTGGATGTTGTTTTTGATGTTCCACCCTAATCCTGTTTTTGTTTATTCTTGTATGCCTTTATTAGTGTTTTCCATGTTTTGTTGGTTTTTATCCATGTCACAGTCTGTCTTGTGTTTAGTTTCCCTTTGAGGAGCGTCTGGTAGCCGCTCCTTAAGGTGGGGGTTCTGTCATGATTCTGCCATCATGTCTTTTGATTTCTCTGGTCTAGTGGCAGAATCATGACAGACCCATGTTTTGTGTACAAGCACATGGCCTTTTGCTTGGGCCATGTGCTTGTGTTGTCACGTAACCCCGCCCCCTTGTTATCCTCATCTTGTCATTATTGTCTAGTCAGTTTCACCTGTCCTTGTCATTAGTGTTCCCTATATAATCCCCTTGTGTTTGCTGTCCTGTGTCGGTTCATTGTTTGACTTCATACGTTGTGTGAGTCATTGCTAACTTACCTGTGAGTACCGATTGAGAGTTTTGTCTAGTGTATTACTGATCCTGTTTCTGTTATTGGTTTATAGTCTAGTTTGTCAAGTGTTAGTCTAGTTTAGTCTTCCCCCGTCAGAGTTGTCCTTGTTTTACCCCCTCGTTGGTTTTTTTCCCCCTGTTTTCTGTCTACAACAAACGTTCTGTAATTGGATACTGTCTGCGCCTGGGTTCATCCGTCAGCCACATAACACTTATTTTACACACAAGCTCAAACAAGACCAAAACAATGGATTTTTACTGCCAAATTTACCAATGCTATAACACTGTCAGAACAGATAACACCATGTTCTAAACCTAACCCAGGCTAAAGTCAAGTAAACAGCTGTTTATATTGTGAATTGAAACACAAATATATCCCATGTATTTTATTCTATTGTTACTGAGAAACAGCTGATTGAATTATGCAAATATATACATTTATTTATTGTCTTTATTGCAGCAATTCTGTCTCTGTCTTCGTTTTTTCATTACAGTAATCGTACATTATATAAAGCACTCCGAGACGGGTCTTTTTTTATATTGAATTTCTGCAGAAAAAAATACCTAAATACAACATACTGTATGTTGTATACGGGCAGACCTGACACATATGCAATAATGCAGTTTCTGTAATTCCATCTGATGTACGTGTTTTAATGACATTGTCATAAATCGAAAACGTTTTGTGTTTTTACGTGCTCAGATTTACTTGTATAATAATGAAATATCTACAGGACTGTGCAGCTTTGTGGATCTTGATGGACTCGATCTACTCTGTGTTTAGATCGTTCATGCTTTTCTTCAATATTTGTTTTTTTTTATAAATGAAAGGAACAGGAAGCTATGGTTTTTGAAAGCCATGCAAGTTTTGTGAAAACAAAAATGAACATGATAAAAAAAGTGTTTTGTTTACGCAGGCAGTGAAAGAGTTAATGCGACAGTTGCAGGTTACAATCTTCTTCTTTGCTTCCTCTTCAAAAACGTTTTGGGTTTTCACGTTCTCAGATTTACATGTAAGATAAACTGACACATCTATGAAATCATCAGATGTTATCTGCACGTAATAAAAAGCAGTTGCAGCAGTGTGGTCTCCGGAGACTGTGTGTGTGTGTGTGGTTACATTCAAATCATCTGCTGGTACAAATAAACTCACACACACAGAAACTGCAGACCACCTCATGCCTTCAGTCCCACTCGAGGTAAGTCATCACTAAACTAACCTACGCTGAGGGGGAAACAAGCAATAAACACGCTTAAGTCTCTCTAAATGTCATGTGTAATCCAAATGTGTTAATTATTTGTGAAATTTAATATTACAATTAGTAAGTGAAAACTTTCAAAGTAAATCCTACACCATCTTTTTGTTTTTCCAGTGTAGGAGGAGTAGTGAATTTGCTTGATATTTACAGATTCTCAACACTTATGAAGCCATTTTTAAAAATCAAACTTAAGAATTTTACAATTAAGATTAATGGATTGTAAAAACTTTTGGTAACAAATTCATGTAATAATACATGTAATACATAATAACTATATAATATTCATAATTGTAACTGAACTTTTTAATGTTGCTTATAATAGTTTAAAAGGTAGAGTGTTTTTGTATGATTGTTTGTTTGTTTGTGTGTTTGTGTGTGTCTGTGTGTGTGTGTCTATGTGTGAGTGTCTATGTGTGAGTATGTGTCTGTGTGTGTGTCTTTGTGTGAGTGTCTGTGTGTCTTTGTGTGATTGTCTGTGTGTGAGTGTCTATGTGTGTGTGTTTGTGTGCACGCGCGTGCGCATGTGTGCGAGTATGTGAGTGTGTCTGCGCGTGTGTGTGTGTGTGTGTGTGTGTGTGTGTGTGTGTGTGTGTGTGCGCGTGTGTGTGTGTCTTTGTGTGAGTGTCTGTGTGTCTTTGTGTGATTGTCTGTGTGTGAGTGTCTATGTGTGTGTGTGTGTGTGTGTGTGCACGTGCGTGTGTGTGTATATGCGTGCGTGTGTGTGTGTGTGTGCACGCGCGTGCTCATGTGTGCGAGTATGTGAGTGTGTCTGTGCGTGTGTGTGTGTGTGTGTGTGTGTGTGTGTGTGTGTGCGTGCGTGTGTGTGTGTCTTTGTGTGAGTGTCTGTGTGTCTTTGTGTGATTGTCTGTGTGTGAGTGTCTATGTGTGTGTGTGTGTGTGCACGTGCGTGTGTGTGTATATGCGTGTGTGTGTGTGCACGCGCGTGCGCATGTGTGCGTGTATGTGAGTGTGTATGTGTAAGTGTCTGTGTGTGTGTGTGTCTGTGCTTGAGTATGCATGTGAGTGTCTGTGCGTGCGTGTGTGTGCGTGTGTGTGTGTGGTTAAACAGTTGAACAGGTACAGTTGAATGCTTTAGTATAATGACAATATCTTATATTTGATCATATATAATAATTAATATAATATTAATAATAATATTAATATAATTTGTTATGTCAATCAAGCAAAGCACTTATAAATGCAATTATCTAGTTCAACGTAAAACTAACAAAGCTTTATCAAATCCATGGAATCTAAAATAATTTTGTCCACGTCTATACATTTATGCTAATCTTTAACTGTAAGTGCCAATCAGAATATGACCGACCTTGCTTTGAATGAGTCATTTGAAGACCAGCTTCTTTGTGTGATGAATTATAAGACTGAATATGAGAAACTAAAAGTGCAGATGTGTTTGTATCTCATTGCCTTAAGCTGTTAGTCCCTCATGACTCAGATAAACACAGGAGTGTGTGTGTGGACTGAGCGATGGCCCAGCGCTGTGGTGAAGGCCAGTACATGGACCGGCTGGTGCGAGAGTGTGTGCCCTGCAGCCTGATGTGTCACAAATCTAAGGTTCTCACACGCTGCACTGAATACTGCGGTGAGTTACACTGTCTGTAGCTCATAGTAGCTCACTTAAAGCTGCAGTGTGGGATTTTAGCGGCATCTAGTGGTGAGGTTGCGAATTGCAACCAGCAGAAGTTACGGTGGCCGACAGGAGAAGATGTCGTCGTCTGGAGACAGCAGAGAGTAGCCAGTTCAGCAATGAGGTTTCTTTACAAAGATACATTAAGAAAGTAGGTTTACTTACTTATTCAGTAAAACGATATGTTATTGCGAATATTATTGTTACTTGTTCATCATTGTGTCAGTGTTTTATCCGCTGACTTTTGCTAGCTTCTTTGCACGAAGAACAACACATTGACGAAACGCGTTTGTCCGTTTAGGGCTCCTGTAGAAACATGTCGGCGCATTACCGCGACAGAAATGGCCCTTTCTAAAGGGATACAAACATAACGGTTCATTATGTTAGGTCTTTATACACCACTGAAAACATAATTATGTATATGATATTGCATTTCTGTTAACAGATACTCATAAATATTACACAACGCACCTTTAAAGGGATAGTTCACCCACAAATTTAAATTGGCCCATGATTTACTCACCCTGAAGTCATGTATGACTTTAGCTTAGCTTAGACGCCTCTCACGGTTTAAACTAATAGGGCTGTGCAACAAACTCATCTTTTATTATATCGAAATCCTCCTACATTTCTCTTAAAAATTTCTAATTGACGACCGGTGTTTTATTTTGCATTACGTTGTTCTTCATTACGTTGTGCGTCGGGTCAGGGGTTATTCTTCAGAGGCGATTATAGTTTATAAAGTTATAAATATGGGTATTTTTCTAACACAAATGCATGGCTTCACTTCAGACGGCCTTTATTAACCCCTGGAGTCGTATGGATTACTGTTATAATGGATAGATGCACTTTTTTTCAAAACTTTCTCACGCTCTTTATAAAGCTGGGAAGAGCCAGGACATTATTTAATATCATAGATATAAACACTAGATGTCGCCTTGGGGTTCTAAACATGCGTCAAAACCGCCGCCATCTTGGAACAGGGGTCTTGTCATAGGAAGTAGCTGGGTAACGCTGAATTCATGGATGATGCCGGACTTTTGTGCTGCGTATGGATGTTTACACGAACCAAATCTAAAAACCAGACAGCAAGGGATTACATTTCACAAGATTGTAAAATTTTGTATTTTTTTTTTTTAATTTCTCTGTACTCTATAATAAATACATGTCTGACTGTTGGAACGAACCAAAACAACTAGAAAATCGCATTCATGACGATTTATGGTGATTTTATTTCCGTTAGACCTTTTCCTACATTGACGCTGATGAGGGGTTCCCCTGTTTCAAGATGGCGGCTCTATTGACGCATTCGTTCCAATGAACGGCCGTAGCCAAGGCGACATCTAGTGTTTATATCTTTGATTTAATATAACTCTGTGTTTGTAAAAATTAAAAAAAAATTGGGTAAACTAATCCTTTTATGTAGCTACTGAGAGTTAACCCTAAAGTTAAACACCAAAGAATCTACTTCAGCTCCCAACCTGTTCAAGCTACATTACACAACACCAGCCCTCGTTAAACACACACAGTTCAGCAACATCAGAGGGGTTTGTCTTGATATATGATGTGAGCTGTTGTGTCGCAGAGGCCTGGAGATGTAAAGCCGTGTCGGGTCAGTTCTACGACCGGCTGCTGAAGAAGTGTCTGAAGTGCTCCGAGATCTGTGGCAGTCACACATCGGCCTGCGCAGACG
>NW_027509008.1:290000-295680 GCF_051911475.1 Siphateles boraxobius | reverse complement strand
CTCCCTCTCTCTCTCTCTCTCTCTCTCTCTCTCTCTCTCCCTCCCTCTCTCCCGCTCTCTCTCTCTCTCTCTAAAGGAATGGAGTGGTGCCGGTGAGTAATTACACAACACTTAATTTCACAATATCTACATTGTTTATTCTATTTAGTTGTATGTTTTATTCTTTGTAAACAAGTGTTGTGTTTCATATGGTTTTATTGAACAATACTGTTCAAATACATAATGTAATATATGTAATATAAACATAATTAACTTTAAGTATTATAACCTGTGATTGTTGTTTTGACACTTTATAGCAGATCAAATCCTTTTTTATTATCGGCCAAAAGACATTTAATCCAAATGTCCAATTAATCTTTAATATTTGGCCACTTCTTTACAGTAGATTTACTGTAATGTCCTGAACAAGAACATGTTCAGAGCGAGGGTTTAAACTTCTACTTTAAAATAAAAATTTGCATATTTAGAAACATACTGATGTATTCTCGTGTGTTGGTGTGGGTTTATAAATGATTTATGTCACAGATCTCATGACGCATATTGATTTCCCAGATGAACGTTAGAATGTAATCCGTGTGTAAATGATAACAGTGCTACACTTCGCTGTGAAACACAAAGCGCATCAGACTTCATATGCACATTATTGAATCCCAAACAGTTCATGTGAAGTAGCATTTACTGTGAACAGAGCCGCTCTGAGACGCTGGAAGAAACATGTAACCTGCTTGTAAATAAGCGCCGTGCTTCATTAGGATAGTTGACCCAAAAATGTAAATTCTGTCAGTATTTACTCTTCCTCATGTTGTTCAACCCCGTAAGACCTTCATTCATCTTCTAAACACGAATTAAGATATTTGTGATTAAATCTGAGAGCTGGATCACTCCTCCATAGGCTTCTAAGGGATTGAAACTTGTTCCCCGAAAAGTTATTAAAGACATCGTTAAAATAGTCCAAGTGACAGTTAAAATAGTACAGTGACTCAATCTTAAGTTTATCAAGCGACGAGAATACTTAACAAGTGTCAATCCCTTAGAAGCCTATGGAGGAGTGATCCAGATTCTGGGTGGTTGCTAGGGTGTTCTGGGTGGTTGCTAGGGCATTGCTAGGGTGTTCTGGGTGGTTGCTAGGCGGTGGCTAGGGTGTTTTGAGTGGTTGCTATGTTGTTGCTAAGCGGTTGCTAGGGTATTATGGGTGGTTGCTAGGGTGTTGCTAGGATGTTCTGGGTGGTTACTATGAGGTTGCTTGGTGGTTGCTATGGTGTTTCTAGGTGGTTGCTATGGTGTTTCTAAGTGATTGCTAGGGTGATCTGGGTGGTTGCTAGGGGGTTGCTAGGGTGTTCTGGGTGGTTGCTATGATGTTGCTAGGTGGTTGCTAGGCTATTCTGGGTGGTTGCTAGGCAGTTGCTAGGGTATTCTGGATGGTTGCTAGGGTGTTTCTAGGTGGTTGCTAGGGTGTTCTAGGTGGTTGCTATGGTGTTCCTTAGGTGGTTGCTAGGGTGTTCTGGGTGGTTGCTATATATTAATTAGTGTTCTGAAGATGAAAGAAGGTCTTACGGGGTTGAAAACATGGAGAGTAATTACTGACAGAATTTTCATTTTTGGGTGAACTATCCCTTTAAACACGCAGCACGTATATTTATTTCATTATCATATGCAGTAAAATACAGAACATGTAATGCAAGCATTTTAAAAGGTTATACCACTAACTCAACTCCGTCATGCTGATATCGCAAGACCGCTTTTCACCTTAATTTCACCTCGTCACACCCATGCTAGAGATCCTTGTCTGTCATCTGAACTCTCTGTTTCTCACGTGTGTGTGTGACTGAAGATCGGCTCCTGCCTCGGCTCAGACTCCACACTGTTCTCCATCGGCAGGACGTGTGTGTGCGTGTGAGGCTGTGTGTTCGTCCTCTGCGTACGTACAAGACTATCTTATCAGTGATTACCACTGTCTGTTTATAACTTACTGACTTCATCTTTTCTGTCTTTTGTTTATAGTGGAAAATGAAACGCTGAAGATTGACTTCAGTGACTCTGAAACTGATGACTCCCACACACTGCTCCTGCTCATGTGGAAACACAACAGTGTTCTCTGGGTAAGTCTCAGGCCAACTCACCTTTATTAGGTTTAGTTTGGGTCGAACTACTGCAAGACTAGACCAGAGGCAAATCTTGGTTTTATTCAGGGCTTTTATTGTGAACATTAAGTCTCAACTCAACAAGTTGTGTCAAGGCGCAGGTCCACCATCTGATCTGCATACGGCCCGGATCCGGCTTGTTACATCATGTGTTATGGTCGTGTCTAGGCGCAGGTCCTCCATCTGATCTGGATACGGCTCGGATCCGGCTTATTACATCATCCGTTGTGGTCGTGTCTAGGTGCAGGTCCACCATCTGATCTAGATACGGCCCGGATCTGGCTTCTTACATCATGTGTTATGGTCGTGTCTAGGCACAGGTCCTCCATCTGATCTGGATACGGCCTGGATCCGGCTGATTACATCATGTGTTGTGGTCGTGTCTAGGTGCAGGTCCTCCATCTGATCTAGATACGGCCCGGATCCGGCTTGTTACATCATGTGTTATGGTCGTGTCTAGGCACAGGTCCACCATCTGATCTGGATACGGCCTGGATCCGGCTGATTACATCATCCGTTGTGGTCGTGTCTAGGTGCAGGTCCTCCATCTGATCTAGATACGGCCCGGATCCGGCTTGTTACATCATGTGTTATGGTCGTGTCTAGGCACAGGTCCACCATCTGATCTGGATACGGCCTGGATCCGGCTGATTACATCATCCGTTGTGGTCGTGTCTAGGTGCAGGTCCTCCATCTGATCTAGATACGGCCCGGATCCGGCTTGTTACATCATGTGTTATGGTCGTGTCTAGGCGCAGGTCCACCATCTGATCTAGATACGGCCCGAATCCGGCTTATTGCATCATCCGTTGTGGTTGTGTCTAGGCGCAGGTCCACCATCTGATCTAGATACGGCCCGAATCCGGCTTATTGCATCATCCGTTGTGGTTGTGTCTAGGCACAGGTCCACAATCTGATCTAGATACGGCCCGGATCTGGCTTGTTACATCATGTGTTGTGGTCGTGTCTAGGCGCAGGTCCTCCATCTGATCTGGATCCGGCCCGGATCCGGCTGAGTTGGGTACACATAAACAGAGAGACTAATACTAGCGTAGATGCCATTCTTCTTATGATGTAGCGAGTACATCAGGTGTTATAGGAAGTGTTCCCGGTTCCGGCTGACCTAATCTGTGCAGCCAAATAATCAATTACCTGATTTGAATTACAGAAAATTATATTGTTCTATGTGTATGCCAAGTTAAAGAGATGTATTTTTAGTCTAGATTTAATCTGACAAGAGTGTGTCTGCTTCTCAAACAATGCTAGGAAAGCTGTTCCAGAGTTTAGATGCTGTTCCAACATTTGGTTGCAAGTGATTAGCTTCACAGAACACACTAACCACATGTATTCTTTTTGCAAGTGGAGCTGGACTTTATGTATTTTGTGCAGTTTTGTTTACGAGTTTCAAGGCTGAATGAACGTCACACTCCAAGCGCAATTTTGCATCAAATACGTTGAGACGGATGATTAACGTTCTGCAGAAAACACAAGGAGCGTTATGCTGTTGCTTTGTTGATAAACCTATTTATTTTGCTTTAAAGGAAAATGGTTAGTTGCATGCTGTTATTTGTGTTTTTTTGCGCTGCTGTCTACGATTAGACTTATTTGTGAATCACAACCCTGCGGTAGAGAAACACTGGTCGAGTAAATGCAACGGATCATTTTAAATGAATGCTGTTGGTTTATAGCAGGGCTTTTCAAACTGGGGTCCAGGGAACGTCTCGAGGAAAAACTGTAAAACCCAGCTGAATCATTTACTGTCTGCACTAACATTGATCAACCTCAAAGTATACTCTGATTTTTATGTGTGTGGCAGTGTATGAGTATGTTTCATCATTCATGTTTGAACATGCCCCTGTATTTGCACTCTGTTCAAACATAGTGCACTTTGACGGGTTACAATGTACAGATGTACACATAGACAGTGTTCATGTAAAGAAAACATTGCACACATAGATGCTAATTTTTGAACTGAACTTTGTGACTTTTCCTGCTACTCTCAGGGCCCGATCGTACACACCGGTGCAATGCGCGGCGCAAGTGTGTATTGCGTTTCAGCCCGATTCAGTTTTCATTTTCACGTCCTGCACCGCCTTGTTTAAAGAGCAAATGCATTTGTGCCCATCTGTGCCCCATGGGCGGCTGGTCTGAAGACCAGGTGTGTGTTCAGGAGCATTTGCTGGCGAGTTGTAGGGCTGGGCGGTATATCGAGTTTGTACAATATATCGATATGTTTTTTCCCCACGATATGGAATGAGGCAATACCGTTTATATCGATACAGTAGTTTGATACGAGCACATCTGAAAAATAGTGGAGTACGCAGTGTGAGCTCCTGCAGTGAAAGAACAGTACAATTTGTCCTAAACATGACACAAGCTTATTAAGCGCTTCAAAATAACTGGTAAGATAGTTAACAAGTTTAAAGCAGCTTGCCCTGTCAGATGCTCGGACAGATAGCCTACTGTTAGTGACTGAAAGATAAATACTGGCGCTGTTTAATGCGTTGGAGACGTGGTGCTTTCCTCAGTGCTTAACTTACATTTCACACGTATATTCTCCATCTGTAAATGTTCAAACAAATCAAACAAATGTGTCCATTTCACTGTCAGGAGAGGACGAGCTTCTGCAAGTGAATCTCCGCTAAATTTCAAGCTTCCGTGAATGAGCGCCGCCGCACGCATGTGCGCCTAACAGACGAGCACAATAGAAGAGTAGCGCAATAATTCTGACTAAAATACATATTACTAAAATATTTGTTGTTGGAGACAATAAATGTGCCATATGTGGAATTTTAAACCTACAAGTATATTTTTATGAAAGTGAGCATTATAATCGGGTAATCAAATGCAGGCTAATATAATTAATTTGTGCTTTTGTTTTAATTTTAATTTTTAGTTTAGCCTTTAGTCATTTTTAAAAACAAAAGCATTAATTTTGTTTTTAGTTTGTAATGTTACAAAGTTAGAATGTAATGTGATTTTAACCACCTTTTTGCACATAATATATTGCATAGCCTACATTACATTCCCTATTTGTTTCCATATCCTTCAATATCATTGTTTGGATATCATTGAGCAGGATGTGAAATAACATTTTTTTTTGAATAAATACATTTTCTTTATCCAAATAGAAAAACGTAGAAAGTACCGAGATATATATCGTATATCGCCATTTAACCAAAAAATACCGAGATATGATTTTTTGGCCATATCGCCCAGCCCTAGCGAGTTGCTATTTTGAGGAGCTGAAAAACACTGAGCCATTGACTAACTGAAACTGCTCTAAAGTCAATGGTGCAGTGTTTATTTTGTTACACACACACACACACACACACACACACACACACACACACACACACACACACACACACACACACACACACACACACACACACACACACACACACACACACACACACACACACATTCTGCTTATTACACACACTCTGCTTATTACACACACACACACACACACTCTCTGCTTATTACACACACACACAATCTTCTTATTACACACACACACACACACTCTGCTTATT